>NW_010309133.1:0-46687 GCF_000700745.2 Antrostomus carolinensis
AAGGGTGTGGCTGGGCGTGGGGGCAAGAGAAAGGCCGCTCCTGAGCTGAAACGTGCCCGGTGTGCAGGGAGGTTCTAACGAATGCTTTTCCGGCCATACCTAACTCGTCTTGTACGTTTTCGTGCTGTTAGGTGCGTACCGGTGATGTGTCCTGCTGTGGGTAGCACTTACATCTACGCTGCAGTCGTTCTTCCGTGTTTGCCACTGCTTGTACAGGTGCCTAAAAGCACTTCATGAAGACAGCTCGGTATCTTTAGTCCTCTTACAGGCAGAGATATTGTCAAACACCATAACTTCTCCAGTTCAGACCACAGGTCTGTGTCCCCACTAAGACTCAAGGGTCCCCATCTGTTGTGCTACTTTCTATGCCAGTTTTTCCCTTTTCTAATATACCTGGAGTTAATTACTTTAAGTGATGGTAATTTATGGAAGGAATCTGACTCCGCACTGAATCAGTATCTCATTCTAGTAACTTGAACTTTCCAGATAAGCTGGCTTGGTCTGTATCCTCGTGTTTGGGAGTATTACAGAAGAAAAGATTCTGAGATACAATACAGAGATTATTCTGGTATTTATTCTTTCTGTGACAGTTGCTTGTGGTGGAAAGCTTCTCTGGAACTACTTATAGATGGCAGCTGCCTAGTTTTAGAAAGTGACAAATGAGAAAATGTGATTGGATGGTGGGACAAGCCATGGAAGCAGAAACACATCTTAAAGTAACTGGGCAGAAAAGCATTTTATCTCCTTTTGGAGCAATAGACAATTACTAGCTGTCAGCACCTTTTCAGAACTCTTTTAGAAACTGCCTAAGGCTTGCAGAACTGATGAGTTCTTAATTTTTACAGTATGCTTTGGTATGGCAACCACTGTCATTACACTTAAGAATTTTCTGTGTTGATACCAGATATAATCCTGTGTTTTAGGGAGGGGCTGTGTAAACTTAAATCTTGTCTTCTACCTGGCAGGGGAAAATAGAGTGCTAGACTGTATACATGCTATCTTAACTTATCATTTACATAAAGGATAGATCTTTTGTTTAAAAGGAGGAAAAAAAAAGTCTGAATCATAATGTACTAAGAGAGTGAGAGATCCCACATGACTCGGGACCCAGAGCATGAAATTTCTGTTCTCTTTTGCATAACAAATAGCAAAGAAACATGTGATTTATGCTACATCTTCAAAATTTATGCTATTTATAAGAGAAATTTTACAGATCCAGAGTTATTCAAGCCAGGTAGAAGACTTTTTTTTTTTTTTCTTTTAATTTCATCTAAGCCTGCTGGAGGAAGGACTAGAGGCCAAGAAAGCTTAATAACAGATTAAATATGATATTTCTTTCTACAAATAAGCTCAATCTCTGTAGATGCCTTTATGCAAAGGCAATATAGTTTTAGTCTTGCTCCAGTAGTATTCAGACATTTGTGATTTTTCTATTGTTTGTAGTGTCACGTTGCTTACAGGACATAGCCTTGTTGTGTTGGGAACTGGTTGCTTTCTAGGAACTGTACAAATTCCACTACTGCTGTCAAAATGGACAGTTGGCATCAAAGGCAGGAGAAACAAACTGCAGCAGCTGGTCACAGTCACAGAGCAGTGTATAAACTGCAGCTCCCGTGTGTCTCAGTCCATTGCCCCCTCCCTCGGCCCACTGCTCTCACCTGGCAGTTTTGAGTAGTTCCAGCATGCAAAATGTTGAGGATCACTGGGCTGGGGCATTTTGCCTCCCAGTTTGAAGGCGTAATGGGTGAGGACTCTTCACAGGGTGCTTTCAGACAATTAATGCCTTCTGTAGGACAAATTTATATTTAGGAAAATATACCGTGTTACTGGTGCTGCAGAAAAGAAGGTGGAGAGAACTTAGAGTACAGCAGATTATCCTGAGGATGGTGTGTCCTACTGCCCTTTGTAAGTGATGCAAATGTAACTGAATCACTTGTAATTTCATATAAGCTAAAGAACCGTATATAAAAGCATATTTATATGTTGCTAAAACGTCGCTGTGGGGAAAACAGTTTATATTGTGCTTTGGCTATTGATGACAGGCAAATGTGGTTAACTTTTCAGAACCCATCCAAGTTAAAACTGAGTAGGCAAAACAAGTGGGTAGTTTGTCTGGAGCAGTTTCCCAGCTCAGCTCATTGTGTGAGCACATGAACATCTCTGCCTGCACCAAGAATACGATGGCAAAGGAAGAAGTGGCTGGATGGGGTGGGGATTGCTCCGTTGGTAGCAGCAGTGCTTTGTGCTGGCATAAAGCAATTGCAATTACAGCCTGTGTTTGTCTTCCGTCAGGGGTTTTACTGTGTTCTATGCTGCTTTATAACCAACCCGTGAGTGATGTGGTTGGCTTTGACTACGATTACTATCCCTGACTCCAACAGAAACCATACATCTAACCTGCTATCATCTTTTCTAGTGGGTGAGGTTTGCATGGGTTGGCTTTCTGTGAGATTGTAACACAGTTATTTTTCTGCCCGAGGGAGCCACTTTTACTGTGCCTCTGTCTGGATTGAATGATCTCTCTACTGGAAAATATCCTGCTGCCTATTTTGTGCCCTCCTCTGCATACTTTCCTCCGTGTTGATGCATTAGTGGGGTAGGTGGCTAGCTCTTCCCAGAAAGCATTAATAAAGATATAAGCAAGCAGTGTAAGTAAATGTGAAAGGCTAACAAAGTTTGTTATGACAGAAGGTTCTACGTGGCCAAATCGCAAGTAATTTGTTGCAACTGAGTCATGTTCTGTGGAGGTGGAAGGTCTGGTATTCTTTAAAATCCTGCCCTGCATTATTTAAATACTCTTCAATACAATAAGGAGCAGCAGGGCTGGTACCTTTTCTGTTTAATATATATCTTCAGTGCAGTCTGTCCTATATGAAATTCCTGTAGTGGAAGGCAGTAAGGGTTGGTATTTAGAACTCCTGTGACATTCATGCATGCATGGATAGCTCTCCCTGGCACCTTTTTTCTTTGGGAAAGCACTTGGTCACGTGTGAATGACCAGCTAACTGTTCTTCACTGGGACACTGGCAGCCCTTTAACTGGTATGTTGACCTTGGTCTAGCTTGGCCACCGCCCTTCCTGTAATTCAGTTTAGCTGATAATAAATGCACATAGATTTTTAGCATTTGGCAGCACCTTTGGAGTGGTTAACTCCTGATACACATTTGCAACACTACACAGTGTTTGCCTTCTAGGCAGTAAAGTTCTTGTGTTGGGTTTGCATGGCGAGGAGCTGGAAGATACAGCAGCCTGCAGTTACTGGGAAGTTTTGTTATCAGTTGGGTAGTGTAATTGTTGGTGGCAAAGAATGTTATGTCAAAGTGTGTTCTGATTTTTGACAGGAAATGGATAGTCTATGAATGAAAAAAAAAAAAAAACCCAAACACCTTCTATCCCTGCTGCCCCAGATATGTTGGGGTTTTTTTTTTCTTTCTCTGTAAAGGAGCTTTCTAAAATAGCTGCTAGGCAAAAAGATGCATGTGGACAAAAGCACAGTTATGATGGCATTCAGCCTGCTGTTTGGATGCAGACTGAACCTTACAAGCTGTAGCTGCTTTAAAAGGCTGTGCCTTTAATTTATTATTTCAATAATTTATTTCAGAGGCACTTCTCTAGTAAAATTTTACCCCGGATGTTTGTCTCAGTATTTCCTTGTAGTATTCAGAGATTTCATCCTTTCAAAAGCTAACATCGAGATGATGTCCTCATCTTCGGGACGGTGCATACGCGTGGCTGGAGAACACTTTGAAGTGGTTTTAAGACTTCAGGGGAACCTTTGTGTCTTAGCAGCTGAGGTTGGATTTCATTAGTTGGAGTGATCAGTGGTGCCTTACGCCAGCTGATGATCACCAGGTGTCTTTGGCCATTTTACTAATGAAGAGGAGGATTATTGGAGGAGCTGTAATTCAACTCGAGACCAGTGTTTGTCAGAGGATTACAGTGAGCTTACAGTTGCATTTTTTTTCTTCATTACCATATCCTCAATATTTTATAGTTGTCTTTATGTCTGTTTTCATTACCACCTGCTGACTGGTCTCGATGGGATGTTCCTGTCCAAGAAAGAATCATCTTCAGAGCTACAGTGACAAACTGAGAACAGAAAAGATGGTAAACTCGGCGCTCTCACTGTGCTTATTGTTCATGGCTGAAGGCTCCAGTTAAGTCAATGTCCAGTTATACAATGAGATAGTGATCTGTTTAGCTTTTTAGAAAATTAAATTCCATTGAAATGGTATAACTGGAACCATAGAAGTAGGAGGAAAACTATTTTCCATTCTGAAGTATGTCTTTGTAGTGTTGTGAGTTGGGTTTTTTTAAACTTGCTAAGAGTAACTAATAACTTCTACATTATACAGTCCACACTGAGTCATTGTTTACTCAGGGAAATGGCTTTCAACAGCCAGACTTGTTTGCTAACTTTAATAACTAAAATATGCAGTTCCACACATTACAAAGCAGCACACTATAATAAACATTTTTAATAAACAAAACCTGATACACATTTGCAACACTACACAATGTTGCATTATAAGTAGTATCTCTGCAGTGCAGGTTTTGGTCTGCAGCAAAGGCTGATGTGTCCAGTGGTTCACTTTTGAGAAGAGGGAAGATTATTGCACAAAATTATTGTGGTGGTTTGTTGTTTTTTTTTTTCCCCTTGAGTTTTATTGAACCTTCCAAATTAGAGACCAGAAAGCCTTGTTCTCTGTCCACACATCTTGTTGTTTTAAATAACAGGTTGTCTTATACTCTTAGGATTTTTGGAGTCTGTTCAGAATTGCCTCTTCTGCATCTTGGGAGGGAAAACCACACCTTTGCACCAGGAAGCCGGCAATTCTCTCTCTGACAGAACTGGAACTCAGATAGCAAAACAGATGTTTCTTTTGCCTTACTTTATGTGAGCACCAAAGTTCAGTTGCGAGCCGTTTTCTGCCTTTTCTTGACTGTTTATCTGCTGTTCTGTGTTAGCACATTATTTTATCACAGATGTTACAGGTAGCTTTCCTGCCCACCCATTTACATCTGTTAAGATTATAAGAACAGCCAGGGTCTGTGGATTGTTTTTATTGTACTGAACAAACAGTGCCAAGTGCACACAAACCGATATAACAGGGTTTCTCCATCGGGTTGCTCCTGCGGGAATGAAGTGGGGGCAGCTGAGCGTGCGTGACTCGCGTGTGAAGGGACAGTGTGGGAAGAGCATTTGGGCTGTTAAAATGTAATTTTTTAAAGATATTTCACATCTTCCTTTTGAATTTATGTAGTTTTGAATTTTGTGGTCAGTTCTTTTTCTTTTCCCTTCAGTGCTACAAAGTACCACGTGATTAGAAAAATATTGCAGCTTGGAAGAGAAGATTGAGAGCAGTGTGATTACTGAAAAAGCATAGTAATGTATAATGAAGAACTGCTTTTATATCTGTTGCACCTTTCCAAAAACAGCAAACAAAAAAAAGTACCTATCACATTCCTCGAGTAAACCAAACACTGCGTTTTGAATTGCGTATTCAAAATGTGTATGTTTGATTTCTCCTAAAGTCGCAAGCTTTTTTGGCCACAACTTTGTTTGAAAATAGAAAGGAAAACTTAAGGTCTTGTTTGAAAATGAGGGCAAATATAAAATACGTGACTTCCAAAATCCCCATTTTACTTGTACATGGATTTGTTGCTCTTAAAGCTGGAGAAGGGGATTGAAAACAAGTTCTGCAGAGAAGTAGAGTGTGTTTCTGTGTGCCTGACTGTAGCACTCTGGGAATGCAGATAATTTCTAACTTTAATCTTGCTGATCTTCTGTCCGGAAAGCTCATCGACAGGAACTGGGAACAGCAGTTTATGGAGCTGTTAGCAAAGCTAGAACATATCTTATTTGTTTAAACAAGCGTGGTGGGGATTTGTGTCACCTGTAAACTTTATGAAAGTGTTGATATTTACCATCTCAGAATTTCTCATGTTTTACTTTTGTACCTCCTTTGACACAATTGACTGTACAGTGCTATGAGTCCTAACAGGATTTGGAGTTACTGAGAGAGCCAGCATGTTTCCTTGGGCATAAAATGGTGCTGTTAGGACTGCAGGGTGTCTGTATGGATGCTAGCTTGTTTCTGGTCAGCTAGAGCGTAGAAGGAGAAGTCAAAGTATGGATGCACATATCAAGGTGAGACACTGTTGATTGGATATGGATCTTACATATTCATAACCTTAAGGGGATTTGAATATTTTGTGCTGGCTGAAGGGGTGGGAGTCCAAATGAAAAGTAGAGGCTGAAAACATGTGGGAGGCCAGAAAGAAAAGTGGAGACTGGAAAGGGGTAGGAGTCTGGAAAGGAGTGGGAAGCCAGAAAGAAAAATAGAGACCAAAAAAGAGTTGGAGCTCAAAATGGTGTGGGAGGTCAGCAAGAAAAGTAGAGGCCAAGAAGAAGGGGAGACCAAAAAAGTTTGAGGGGGGATGAAAAGTCATGGGTGGCAAAAAAGATTGGGAGGCCAAAATAAATGTATATCATAGATCCAGCAGGGAGCATTTATTTAATTGTTTGGAATCTCTTTGTTACAGAAGTTCAGGTGAGCAGTAGCACTGTCTGTCAGTCAGATGTTGGCTGCCTTAAAACACTCCTCTTTAAGGTCACCAAGAAGATGTATCCTCAATTCCTAGAAGAAACAGTGCTCTCATGAGTGCTTATGCAGGGCTTGGAGAAAGGTAGGAGCAATTTGAGATAATAGAAGGGATAATTTATGTGCTGTTATGAGGTATTTCTAAAACAGGTGTGTTAAGGTCCCAAGAACATTCAAGAAAACCATGGGATGATATAATGATGCAAGCACAATTATCTTTTCTTTTTGCCTGCTTTAATTAAAGGATACATGGGTTTGTGGTTATGGGCCATTTATATATTTGGGTAAAGCTTTCAGACATTATTTGTCTCAAGAATAAACTAATCTGATTTAAGATAATTGTGTCCTGATAGAAGGAAGAAGTATAAAGGAAAAGAGAACAATGAAATAGGAGTCAAAGATGAGATTACTGTAGACAGTGACCCCCTTGAAACCTTTCTCTGCCATGTTGGTGAGAGCAGCCGGAGCAAGGGGGGGTGTCTGGTGCTGAGAGCCTGGCAGGTAGCGGTGTCAGGAGTGAGGACTTCCGTGTTGCTGTGGCAGCTTGGTCATGAGTGCACCATGTGTAGAGGAAATGTTGCAAGAGATGTGAAGTTCCGTATGCAAAAACCTTGCAGAGGAAAGGGGGTGTTTAATCTCTCTCTCTCTCTTTCTTTAAACTGAAACCTGATCAGTTGCCAAGTGTCTGTTTCTGCTCTGATGTTTCCGTGTCTAGGTGGGGACAAAGGGGAGCTCCTTCCAACCTTTAGCCTTGAATATCTTTACCTGGCAACTGCTCTATCCAAACCACTTTCTCAGCTCAACTTGCAATGGGAGGAAAATTCCTCAAAGTGGCTCCGCGTAGGATGAGAATGTGAACTATGTCCAGGCTGAAGTCCATGGAACTCAAAAGCTGCGCTCGTGTAACTGTTTATTTTTTTTTTCTAGAGGCTTCAGTTAAGTTGGCTGTTTGGCATTGAATGTGTTTTTGCTGAAATATGAATTGTCTGCCATCAGAAATAGGTAGCATTTGTGAAACAATCACATTGCCACCTGAGTGGAAATAGGGAGTGGAGGAAAATCACTGCTGCTGCAGGTTGAGTGCACGTGTCCAGAAAGAAATCTTTTCTGAGCGTTGTACAAGCAAGCTTTTACTTTCCAAGGAAAAGTCTTCTTGTGACCAATCTTTCTTTTTATTTTGGATAGACTAGAAAGGTAAATTCTGGTATAAAGGCCTGAAGTAGCTGTCAGCTTGATATCTGGCCCTATGTTTTGAGCAGTGAACTTCTCTGGTTAATCTCTCTAGCACTGTGCTGAACTCTTGGAAGTGCATTTCAGGCCATACTTTCACTGGCCCCAAACCAAATTATCTTAATTGCAAACCACTTATCTGAACTGATGGTTAGTCAACACAAATGTGACACAGTGCTCGTTAGAGTAGAAAATCAATCAGTGTTTAGTGTGGGCTGGATTGAGATTTGCAGATTGATAGGGAGGGTTCATTTGGGTCAGTAACTGGCACAGTGCTGAGCGTGTGAAGTGGGCTTCCCCTCTCCCACCCTCCTCTGTGCTTGCAATCAGAGTCCAGCATCATCAGCCCCCGCTTCTAAGGCGCCTGCCAAAAAGTGTCAGCTTTTCACAACCTTGTTGAGCAGCAGACCAGTGTTTCAGGCATGTTTCTGCTGACAAATCTAGTGTGATGTATATACCCACATGCATCAAGTTAGGTAATTTATATTGTTGATTTCCTCATCATGGAACGCTACAGCTGACAATCCCATAGCCTATAGTGTCATTCCTAGGCTGGTCCTGGAGGCTGCTGCTGGTAATAATATATGGGAATTAATTCTCAAGGTTTTAAACATTTTTGAGGCATGTATATGTGTAAAGGATAAGGGGACAAAGCAAGGAGACAGTGTTGTAGCTTCATCCTCATCACTCTAATGAAATGCTCTTCCTTTACTTGTCTGCCAGGAGGATCTATTCCCCCAATATCTCAGATAAGCTGATACTGACATGAAGCTTTATTTAAATTGGTTTTGCTATAGTTCTCCACTCTCCACCTTGTACCTGCACTTTAGCATCCTTTTGACCCTCTGGTGAATCAATTAAAACAAAGTTTGGAGAACAGTGATGAAGGGAAAAAAAATTTCTGTTTGTTTAGTTCCCTGAACTGTCTCATCACAGAGCTGACCAGATATCAGTCCCAGTACAGAGGAGGGAGAGGGCCAGGACAAGCAGAGCTGGGGACAGAGGATGGGCTGCATCACAGTCCTGTCAGCTGTCTAGGCCAACTTAGAGCAGCCTGGGACTGCACTCTGCCACCTCAGAGGACACTTTCTGTGCTCTTTTCACCATGGAGAAGTGTTAGTAATGTAATGCTGTGGGAATGATGGCTTGTGTAACTGTTCTCTTCTTATACTACAAGTTTTTGACCCTTGAAGTCAGTAGAAGTGAGAAGTTTGTTTGCTAGAAGGTTCTGCAGTCATACTGGGAGACTTTTGTGCCCTGGTACGTGGGCTGATTGGCACTAAAACCTCCCAGCCTGTGGATGTGGAACTAGGCCAACTGTTCAGAACATCAATGGTAATTAGTTGTTTTCTAAATGTTGGCTTTATTAGGATTTACAAACAGAATATACTATCTCCACTCCACTTCTTGTAATGGGGGTTCCCAAGCTATAATACTTATTATAACTCCTCAGCAGTACAGTAACCATCTGCCGTGGAGTGCCTGCATCGCTGTTGCCCATTAACGTGGTATCAGGTCAGGAATAAAGAGGCACTGATAAATCCTGGTACAGCCAGCCAGGGTAAACACACTCAGACACTTGAGTCAAGAGAAACTGGTGTCTGTTCTGCCTCTGGGCTAAGCAGCAGACAGAGTGGCTGGGGTTCAAAGCCCAAGTTAGAGGGGTGCAGTTGGACACTGATGTCTGGTGTGTTTTGCTCTCTTGATGCACTTCTGCCGCTTCCCAGAGCGTTGCTGTTCGTGGAATAGGGTTGGGAGAACCTGTGCAATGGGGATCTGAAGGGAGGACGCCCTGCCCAGCTGAGGATGCAGGGATGCCCACTTTTGCACTGCTCTTCACCAAGCCCATATGTTCAAAGGATTTTGGGGCCCTGTGGGACTCTTTAGCAAGGTCTATGTGTGGGGCAGTAGGACAAGGTTACTGTATTGTGATATCTGAGCACAATGTGATTGACACAGGCAGAATGGGGAGAGGAGAAGGAATTAATTTTGCTGCCAAAAGCTTTCGTGCAAGAGGTTGGATCTGGACGTGTGCCCTTTCTGGGCATACACGCAGGTTCCTGCAATTTGTAGCTGCTATTGCTGTCACCACCAGTAGTGGCACCCAAGTAAACAAAATTTGGGAACACCATCCTGCAGTAGAAACTTCCAAGAGGCTATTTCTAGATGGAATTGAAGCTCCATGTGATTTAGTGGACTGTAGCCTCATTGTGAGGGTAGAACGCAACCAGCAGCGGTTTGAACTGGAATTCTTTAGAGTATTGTTGCTAACACTGTAGTGGGCAGCTGGATTAAACTATTTTGGAGCTTTACTCCTTTTTGATACCAGACTAGCACTCTTGTTATAAAAGCCTTCATAACAAGCTAAAAAAGCTTGGCAGTTGCTAGTGCAAGCCCATATTTTTAGATGCTCTATTGATTTTTTTTTTCCCCACCCAGAAAAGAGAGATTCTGGCAAAAGACAGTTAAAGAAACAATTTTAAAATGTGTGTACTAAACACAAGGATTATGACCCAGCAGGAGCAGCAGAGGCAGTAATGGGTTAGTAGTTGGATGAGTGGTTTTTTGGAATAGTGGGACTACTCAGCTTTGCAGGGAATGGTAGTACCTGTGTGTAGCTACTCCTGTGACCCATCAGCTGTTCCAGTAATTCTCCAGAATGTGGAATTTGTCAGGTCACCAGACAAGTGTGTGCTGCCTATCACAGACACTGGGAATCCTAAGAACGTGAAGGACTCTCAAATTCCAGGTCTGTGTGCTGTCCCCTCCTCCTCTAGAGACTAGTGGAAGCAGGAAAGGAGGTCAGGCTTGAAATACAAAGCCAAAGAAGAGGAATTTGTGAATATATAGCAGATAATGCCCATCACTCACTGTACTTTGCCACTCCCGCCCACCTTGTGGAAAGTATGATTAAAGTCAGCCGCTCCGCCCGGACTGTCTGAGCCATATATACGTGCACAAATGCCAGATTCTCTTCATTCCAGGCTGCTGACTTCAAGAAGGACTTGCTCTGACAAGCTGGAAATGAGGGCTGGCAGCTTCAGCTGCAACTCAAAGGCTTTATCTCTCTTAGACACTCTTCCTAGCATTTCCCACAAATACAGTTCTGCTGGTCAGAGCTGTTGTACACACAGGATGCCATCAGGCACTTAGGAATAAAGCCTCACGTTGTGTAACTCTCCTTAGAACAGGCAAGGAAAACTTCATAGAGCCACTGGCACCAGGCCCACAGCGGAGCTTGCTCTCCTTGTGCTTCAGCTTCATTATTTGGGGAGTGGTAGGGAGAGTCAGCTCAGCCTTTTAGCTTCTCTTGTCCCCCTACCAAGTGCTAGTGTTCTTTCCTTTACAAAAATTCTACTGTCCAGCCTTCATCTCCCACTCTGAATATTTCCACCAGCTGATGATCTCCAGCTTCTACAGCGTTTTCCTACAGTTCTTCAACTTGACCTCTCTCGTTCCTCTCTGAACTGAACTTCCACCTTCACTTCTTCCCCACTTCATTGGAAAGCACAAGTTCTTTGACTTCTAGGATTGTTCTGGCTCCACCAGCAACTTCTGTTTCCCTGATCTTGCCTCCTAGCATTATTCAGTGCTGCTTCTGCTCACTGAAGGATGCCTACTGTGTCCATCTGTGAGGGTTTTTTTCCGTGCACTTTTAAGCTGTCTGCTTAGGCTGCATATGCAGTCCTTCACTTAGATAGGTCAGGGAGTATAAATATTCTCAATCAATTGATGACCTCAGCCTTCAATAAATGCTTTCCTGGAGTGAAACCTATTTGAGAGATATGATAATGGTTCTAGAGAGCATCTGTGCCAGTAATTGTGAGATGGCCAAGCTCTTCTTTGGATGTTGTTTTTGTTTCAAAATGAGTGTTAGAGCAAGTATATTTTTTATGTTCATATAATATTTAACATGTGAAATTGAGATAATTTTAATCTTGATGCAGTAAGGCATGCACTGTGATATAAAAATTTATCATAAATCAAATTTGAGTAGCCATTATGGTTGTGACATGATTTCTACTTAAAAGGGTATCTTTAGTATCATCATATTGCTTCAGAACCAGGTTGCCAGTGTTATTTCAGGTGGTGGAGGGTGTGTACAGGTATATATTTCCTAAAACCCATAAGACCTACCCGTATCAAATGTCTGCCCAGTACTTCACAGATTTCACAACTGACTTAGTAGACAAACCTTTTTTGTTGTCTGATTTTTGAGCGAGGGCTGTTTTCACAGGGGCTGTGTCCTTGACTTATGGCCACATAACTAATCCTGTTGAGCAGCAAAGGGATCCCACTAGTGTAAACTTCAAACCTTCTCTCCTGACCACAGGACTGTGCTTTCTTGACATTGTGTGAAAAAGATTGGTGAAACAAAAACTCTCATTTCCCCTTATCTAGTTTATTATGTGCAAAGAGCACACAGCTCTGAAGCAGCAATATAGAGAATTAGAATCACTGTTGTAGTGAGGATTTAAACAAGAAGGCAGCATGAAGAAGTACCCATAGCATTTAACCTCTGTGTTTTATTCATCCTGGAGCAAGTGTAATTTAAAGTGACATCTCTATAATTGATGAAGTATCTTTTTACTGTTTGTTTAATTACCAGTTTCGATGTCTAGAAAGCGGTGGATCAATAATTTACAGCGATGAACTTCCATGTGTCCTTCTGTTTTTCTCGTTCAGCTGTACAAACAATAGCTCCTGAAACAAACCCTCAAGTTTTGATGGTTTTATTTTTCTTTAGGTGATTTAGAAGAGCTTAACCTTTTTTCTTACTGCAGGTGTACTCCAGGAAAACTGAAGCTGATGGCAGAGCTCCCACTGACCTCAGTGAAGCAAGGTTAATCTAGGGCTTGCTGTGCACACTGTATCAGCTCTCACCTTTTTGCAGTCTCCTCTCATTATTGTGGAGTAGCTAAAGCTGGGCTTGTGTCGTTGCTACAATAGCCAATGGTGCTGCCCTGGCAATATCTGAGAGCTGTTAGAACAGAAAATTTAAGCAAAGGAACCAAATCTGCTGCCTGCATTTTGTATGTATTTATTATATTATAATCTTTGATAATACACACTGATTTTCTATGGGAGATACCCACTCTTGAGACTCTTGGACCTTTCTTTCAGGTTAGAGCTCAGATTCCCTCATGGCCCTGAATCTCTGAATTTCCCCAAGAAGACCTAGAGGATCTGGATCCATGCCTGTCGAATCAGAGGAAGGAAAGTGTTTACTTCCCAGTGGGATGAGACTTCTGACAGTTCCTGTCATCATTCTGGCTGGCATGGACTGTAGAGTTTGCTCAGATTGCATCAGAACAAAAGATATCTAACTTCCATGAGCTCTCTAAATCTTCTAGCAGGCTGTGGCCTTAGTGGAAGTGACTCCCACCTATGCAGAGTGGCCTCAAGGCACAGAATACCTTTCACTTTTTTGAGGATTTGCTCATTATCTGCATCAGCACAAATGGATGCTTCCCTTTTCCTGTCTCTTATTCTTAGGGATGTTGGTCCTCATCTTCTGATGGAGAACAGAATGCTGTGGGACACTTGGCATTTCTGTTAATGTCACAAATATCACAGCCACCTGGTTATACCCAAATAACAGGAGGTGTGGGAATTCCTTCTGGATCTCTTGTTTGAGTTGGAGATCACAGCCCAGAAGAAGTTTTTGTTTATATGGCTGATGTAAAGGGCCAATAGGAAGATTGCTGAGCCTGCCTGTGACGACTTATTTTGTCTGCCCCAGCAGGATTTCTGCAGTTTTTCAACCACCCAGTGTAGGACTATAAGTAAATCAGAGAGAAGGGAAGGATTTGGACCTAGCCACAGCTGGGGAATGAATGTTTCCATTTGCTGCATAGGCCCATGTTTATCCAGATGTGGAACATGCATTCCTGAGAACCACAAAGGAATGGGCTCCTTGATTATTCTGTAGTGTGTATTTTGTCTTTGTTTTTGATTAAATCTATGTGCCTGATAAAGCAGAAAATCTTGAAAATGTTGTGAGCAGGATAGTGTGGTTCTCCTGAGGGAGCAGGGAGTTGGAACCATGTCTTGGAGGTGAGATATTCCTTACACTTCAAAGGGTGCTTACTAAGTTGCAAGCCAATTATTTGATTATTTTTTTTTAACATCATCAATGTAATTACGTTTACTTTAAAAAAATCTTGATTTAATGCAGTTTTGATTCAACAGGGCTATCAATTTTTAAAATGTTGGAGAACAATATTCTGGATCATTTGAGTGCAAGCTGATGCCAGTGGATGTGGGATGTCCTTCTGAAATGATGTCTGTATTTTCCAGGCATCCTGGAATATGTTTGCCAACACGATGGCAAGCCATCACTCCCTGTTTACTGTTAACTGAGGATACATCTATTTTAGGATCAAAATGTTTGCAATTCACAAAAACATCACAGACATTTTGTTCGCTGTGGGAGCTTTGGGGTACTGTCAGACTGGTCAGAAGGAGATTGCCTCAGACAATACCCTTCATCTGGTGGCTTTTACCCTCCTTTTCAGAAGCAACAGAATAGGCAGGGTAAAGGGAAGCAGTTCAGACCTAAGCCAGCTGCAATATCATCTGCCCACGTGCTCTTGTTGGTTGCCAGCCCTCAAGTCTGACGCCCTGCCAGATCGCCAGTCTGCACTGTGTGTCTACTTTTCTTTCCTCTGCTTTTTGGAAACTGCTTAGGCCTTTATTTTTTTATTTTTTTATTTTTTTTTAGCATAATCTGGAATTTCTACAGATCACTGGATATTCTTATTTTGGGTTCATGATCTAGTTTCACTCCAGACCGTTGCTGAAACTCTTTCCTTAAACTTTTCATAGGGGACTTATGCCATCACAATGAATGTAAAATGCTCTTTGTTCCCTTACAAAGAAGGGTTTGAAAGAAGTTCAATACCATATGTGTTCCTAATAGTTTTATTAGAACTTATTTATAACTTTTCACTGTCCCAAAATAACTGCCTGCCTTAGGCCAACAAAGTCAGTTTGGGACAGAGGGGGGGGAAAGTGGTGGAAATACAAATTGTGCCTGTAAACTCTACACTTACAAATCATCAAATTAAAACCTACTCCACTTGTTTGAGTGTCTAAAACATTGAATGTGCCCTTTTTGTGGGCTCACAGAACTTGGCTCCACTTGGTAGTTTGTAGTTTGCTTATAGCATTGCTAAGTTTGAATTAAAAGAGAGTCACACCCAGAAGGAAAATAGGAACTGGTTTCTCCCAGGTATCGCCTGCTTCTGGCATCAGAATGAAGTGTCGCAAGAATACTCGCAGATCAGACTGTTGGGTTGTTGGTTTTTTTCCCCTTAAGGAACCTATGGACATTACATGGAACAAACCTGTGACAGATGCCACTGTACCAATACAAAATGTTACTCATAGCAACATCTCCCTAAATTTAGGGTACAAACTATACTGCTATGTACATCTTTATGCTACTATAAACTCTGCATTCTAGGGATTTTGTTATTACACTAACAGGAGTGAGGAGTAGGAGTAGTTGTTGGGGCATCACTCATCTACAAGCTATTTTATTTAAAAAAACCCAGAATTTCAGGAAATATATTCCACATGTGATCCCCTCTCTTGTGCTTTTCAGGAAAATTTTAGCCATTTGGCCTTTATTTTTTTGACACTGGAAGCTTGAATATACCTAACATAATCTAGATATTACCTGTGCTCCAGTCTCCACATAGCAGTAAAGTTCATGGTTTTGACAGCAGAGTAGGAGTTCAACAATAGCTTTAATCAAACTCCATGAAAAGGAAAAGCTTCATGTTAACTAAAAAAAACAATTTAATTTGGCTATTTTGGAGGGAGGTATTTCCTTTTTAAAACTATTTTTCACAGTACCAAATGGTCTGGGTTTGGGTGTGGTTTGTTTTAATGCAAAACTACATTGATGAAAGTTGTCAATTAAAAGAAAAAAAAAAAGGCCAGCATAGGACAAGTCAGTCAAGTTTCGTTCTTTCCTATAAAGCAGTCTGATGTAGTAGATAAATCTGTTATTTAGATTTCTGTAAAGTGATACGTGTTGACACAGTTAAGAAGAATGTCATTCAGCCTTCCCTAGGTTTCAGATTTAACCCACTAAAGAAAAGAAAGCAGCTTAAACGTACTGTTTTGGTATCAGCAGTTCTAAACTGACAATTCCTATATTTAGAGAAGAATTTTACAATCATCGTTGGTGGCATGGGAGAAACTTGGGATTTTATCAATATGACATTAGTAGGGATGGTTGATCTCTGCTTCCAGACTCCTAGTCTCAGAACCTGTGATTCTTCTTGCTTTTTAGAGCCAAGACAAATATCTTATTTCTCCTGGAGCAAACTTTTTGAAACTGAACAAACAACATACTGACTGCATCCTTTGCCTTGGCATGAAAAATAAGTCCAGAAGAGAGATAGGATATAGCAGGCTACAGATACAGAATTATTTGTACATTTTGTCACAAACATTTATTGCTGTTAGAAAAAAAGTCTGGGTGATAAACCAGGAATGTATATTGTCCTCATGTCTGTGAGAGCAACGGGACTGTGTCAGACTGTGTTTGTTCAGCAAGCTTCTCTGTCCTGGGAGATGAGAGCTTCTGGCCTTATCCAAAGACAAAGCAGAGATGGAACGATACCCCTCACTGGGGATCACAGGGAAATGTTCCAGTTTTATCACTTTATCCAAACAAGGTCTTTGTTGTAGGAACTCCCGTGCATTTGCATGAGGAGGAAAATCTGTCTTTAACTGGGCTGGCAGGTTTTGTGTCTGCTGAAGTGAGAGTTAGAAGTGTGCATTGGGGCTTCAGTTACAGCTCCAGACAATGTCAGCCTGACGGTTTTGCTGAGCCATACACAGCGTGTTGTCGTTACATGCAGCTGCTGCTGAAACTGCTGGACTGTGAGACATTAATGCATACAATTCTGCAGGAACACTTGGAAAATTAAGTGAAATGGCTTCTTCCACAGGGGCCCAACATCTTTACAATTTCGAACAAAATGAGTAAGAGAGAGCTGTCCAGTTCACAAAACACAGCAGCAAACAGCTGTGCTCCATGGATCCACTGCCTGGGCAGGGCAGGTAGGGGAGCTGTCAGCCTTCCTTCTGCGTCAGCACTGGCCACGTCACGCTTTAGGAGGTGGCTGTATATTTTCCTGCCCTTTCTGTATCAGAGATGTGCTCAGCCCTGCTTTGCAGGCGCTACTTTGTAGATGTAAAAGTCTGTTCTGTCTCTTTCCTACCATGAAGAAAAGCAAGGGCATGATAGAAAAAGGACGTAGCAGCTCTAATTTGTACATTTAATTTTCTATTTTGGGTTGTGGGAGAGGCCTCTCTCTGCTCAGGAGAGGAGTCATGGATGAAGTGCTGCCCATCTGTGTGGAGAGGAACCTTAGGTTACTGCCTGCTGCCTTCCTGGAGAATACTGATGTGTGAAGAGCTCTGCTCTGCCAGTTGTATCCCTCCTCAGTACTCTTGTATGTTCTTCTTTTCCAGACTGCAAACAGTTTAGTGCTGATCTGGCCTTATATAGTAATTTCCTATTATTAGAAACATTTCCTTGGGATCTTTGCTCAGGGAGTAGCAGAGGGAAATCCTGTTTCCTTCATTTAACATGCAGGCAAAGCACCAGTGTTCACTCTTCCCTTATCTAGTGTCGATAGAACAAGAAGTTTTTGTTATGATATGCTTTCCAGTCTTCATCCCTTTCTAACACTAAGCCTCTTTTCAGAAATGCAGAAAAAGAAATTTGAAGGAATAAGAACTGTCAGACACCACTATGAGCTCTAAAGCGTTGTCTGCAGCCTGTAAGTTCTGCCTGTTCTTTCTCAGCCATGCTTTTCTCTCTTGGATTTAGTCATCTGAATGCTTTGGAAAATAAATGCTCTTTTTCATGTTGGCTTGTGTGAAAAATAGCGTGATGGGATATTTCACCTGGGTCTGCCGGGGTATTGATGGGTGTGTTGAAAAGGAAGAACAATTATATATTAAGGAGGGAGAAGTTTTTGTTTTGTGTGCACCGAGAATGTGTTTTTAAAAGAGAGGTTGGTCACTGAAAGCACAGAGATATGCACAGGCTTTGAACACTTAATTTTTCCTGTGAAAACATTTTTTCCCCTTAAAAGGAAGATGTAGGTCCTGCCACTGGGAGTGACTGTTTAGAAAGTCAGTTGGGAGGAATGTACATCAGCTGAACTGAGTCAGGCTGTTTGTATTAACAGCTCTGTCAAAAGGGCTCTTCTTGTTCTTGCCACAGGGCTCTGCAGGGGACCTGCTTAAAATGATTGTATCAAAGTCGGGGCAAAGCAATCAAACTGAATTAACTGTTGTTTTTAAACTCTTTGCTATTGAAGTTGGTTCAACAATTACTGTTGGATTCAGAGTGGGTAGGGTATGTTTGTCAAATCAGCTGAAGAGGTGACTGTCTTACAAACAAGCCCTGTGAAACAACCCACAGAGCCATAACACAGGGCAGTGCGTGAGTGGGACCGAGTGAGAGTGGCCACATGCATGAGACAAACTGGCATCATATTAAGGGCATCTGGTAATTATAAAGTGGGACTTTGTTCTGATGATTGCTGTCAAAGCCAGTCATCCATTTCTGTTTCACTGGTTCAACAGAGAGCAACAACAAGGAAAATTTATCTTAATTTGTTAGATTAACCCAGTTTCGGTTTTCACTCACGTCACAGACCCAGCATTATTGTGTGTGTGCGGGAGCCATAACTAAGTAAGAGTGCTGCATATGTGCTTTTTAATCTGTGTTTCTCAAACACATCTATCACCAGAGGTACCAAAATAGAATGGCACTTACAGAGAAAGTGTAGGAGTCCAAAGAGATGTGCATCTCCATCTTCATTTTTTGTAATATTCCATATTTCTTTGGTAATATTCTGGTTTATTTGTAAAAGACGGAGCTTGGGAAGAAGAGATGTTTAGTGTTCTCACTGTTGAAGCTTTCTTGAAACAAACAAAACCAGTATTGACAGTTTTAGGCATTACAAAGCATAAATTAGAATCCAGAATAAAAATTTAAATATTCTTTGTCTTCTGGTTTTTGAACCCTTTTGGCCACACCTATCATGTTTTTAAGCTTTTGTCTATATAATCGTGCAAACACATTCACACAGAATCGGAGAATTCGGAGAACTCATGATGATGTCATGCAGTTTGCAGTAAAATTAAGGAACTTCACCATCTTGAGACACCTTTTGTGTGAGTATAATGGGCTTTTGATTTAACTTTTATAGGTCTGCAGTTTCATAACTGACCAGGAATGTTGTGTCTCCAGGGACCAGTAACTAACTGTTATCTCTTCCTAACTACTTGTTTGAGGGACAGCTGGCTACTCTCTGCATTGGGAAAGAGGAGATGCCTTAATACAGACAAAAAGAGGGTAGAAAATATACAATTCTTAGCAGAGTTGATGGTATGGGGAAGAGGTTTGGCCTCGTTATCAAGCCTGTTACAATATTTAGGGTTGATTCTTTGGTGGGGCATTGATTTATCTGGTTATCATGCAGTCAAATGTTCATCCTCTGCCAGAGCAGGGCTTTTTTCCTAAGCAATGGGCCAAATGTCCTTCAGAACCTCTGGTTTCTGCTATAGGGTGTCTCAGGAATGCGAGGCATTTTAATCAGTTGTAGATCAGTGTAGTCGGGACGGCAGGACACGTGGTAGGTTCAAGAAATTTCTATTTTTTGTTTAAGACGTTCCTCTGACCTGCAAGAGGAAGGGCTTTCAAATTCCTGGCCTGTTGAGGGTGGTTTGTTTCCCATGGTATCTTTGCCAAGTGCTTTCTAATTATGGAATGTGTGTTATTCCGTAGTTCTTTTGTAAGGCAGAAATAATGAATATTATAAAAATCCAGAAAAAAATCTATGCATGGATAGATGGACTCAACATCTTATGCTTTTGGAATAATGTAGATGTGATCCACATTGATTTGTGACTAGCATAATCCCAAACCAGCATCTTTTACCTCTAGATTTATATTGTGCAGTGGAATCTGCACAGCAAGGGGAGGGAGACTGGTTTGTTGATACCAGTTTCATGGGGCCAAACACTTTTTTTTTCTTTTTTTTCCTTTTTCTTTTTTTTCAGGAGAGCCACTGCTTGCGGGTGTAGCTTGGCAAGTCACGCACGGCTCTGTGAGCCTGTTGGAGCAGGGTGGACAGGAAAGGTTTCCAGTCCTCTTGCTTTGAATGTGAAATTGTATGCAGGGAATCAGCTGCTTATCAGCAACGAGCAGAGCAATCCCAGTGCTCTAATCCAGGGTTTATATGAGTCACTTCTAACTGGGGAGGCCTGGAAAACTTGATTCATACCTCTGCCTGTAGTTGCCTGTAGTAGTGAAACAGAGCTAGCCAGCCATCCTCAGCAGAAATCACAGACAAGGGCTGGGCTCTGTTGCTGGAAAGGAAGAGCCTGGTTTTATCACTTTAATAGTCTGGGATCAAGATCTTTTAAATCAAAATTACGTTGGTTATCTCTGCTTTCCAATTATTTTTTTGGCCCCTCCCAGTTTAGACTAACCCACATGCAGGAGGGTTTTCCTCACCAACAGAAGCTGGGCAGTAGTTTGACTACAGAAAATAAACAAACAAAAAAAGCCATTTTGAGTAAGAGTCTTCCCAGTGAATGAATAAATAAAAGGGTTCTCCTGCATAAAAACAGCCAAGGGGAATGTGTAAAAAAGTACACTTCTGAATACTGAGCTTTTGTATATTCTCCTCTTACATGTCATTTTCAGTGATGGGATGTGTTCTGGGAAGTGTTAGGAGGTGTAAACTAGGGGAATAGTAAAGTTGTTAATGTAAAGATAACTGTGCTAATAACTTACAAGTGTAACATGAGTTTTATTGACTCTGGCTACAACTACACTGATTTGAGAAATGATGATGGAGAACTGATGTTCTCCTGAAGAATTAGAGCTGCCAGGCGATAGTTTTAATTATCCTTGGAAAACTCCTGGCTCAGGGCTTGCTGTTGAGATGCAGTAATGGCTAATGTGGCTCAGTTTGGGAAATGTCACTGAGGTTACCTTTGATCTTACCTGTGCTCCTGCACTGAGCAGGACTTTGGAGTATTGTCTGTTTCTTTGACTGCTCTGAAATAGAGCAATGCTAAACCCACCTCTGAAATGTATCCTGAGACTGCTTCCCTTAATAATTCACCTAACTCCTCAGTTGGTTGATGATAAGAAGTGAATAAAAATAATCCCAAATAGTTGTGCAAGAATTGAGAGGTACTATGAATAATTTTTCAAAATGGAATCTAACGAGGGCAGAAGAGCTGGTGGCACCTCAGGTCTCTTCAGAAGCGTTACCCAAGCTTCATCACAAATCCTTTTAACTGCTGGCACCTTCTTCCTGTGATGAATGACATCGACCACAGCGCAGGATCTCTGGGATCAGTGCTGGGGCCTTGGGTCAGAGCTAATTAGAGAGGAGTGCTGCACAGAACCACTGACATCATCTGCTACATTTCTTGGGTTTTAAATAGCTTCCTATCTGAGTAGTGGCCATCCACAGTCTTGTTTTACTTCAGAAAGCTTTAAAGTAAAACAAGTAGCTTTTTTATTTAAATCTTTTTACTTTAAAGCTTGACTTCACCCTTTCTGTAGTAGAATTTAAAAAGTATGCATTTTGTTAAGAAAAAACAAAAAACCAACAACCCTCTTTAAGCAGAGCTGACTCCAGATAGTGCCAGTCATGAAATACCAGCAGTCAAGCTTGGGAATGATTTCATGGCTCTGGGTGTTTGGTGGTTAAAGAACCTGCCTTTTGGTGCTGCAGAACTTGGGTGATGACTGCCACGAGGGAGCACTTTAAATGGATTCCAACAACTGAGATGTTTGTAAATGTTGGTTCTGGGCAGGTGTGTAGAGTAGAGTTTACTCACTAGTGCTGTGTGCTGCTCAGGGTCCTGCAGTTGTATCTGATCTGAGACTAACACCCCTTAAAAGGCTCTTTGGTAAGGAAGAGGAAGAGAATTGGTTTATTTCCACTTTCTTCTTTTATCCTACAATCATGAGAAAAGCCTTCCTGACTTAAGAAAAGAAAAATAATATCCTCTAAAGGAGTTTTATGATGACAGAAGAGCATTATTCAGTTTGCCAGCTCTGTTCACCTGCAAGTGTTGGTGAACTGGTGATGACAGCTGACATTCAGTGTGGCAGAGACTTCGGTGTGATACCTGAATTTCAGAAGTATTTGAGCAGATGCAAGAGAGAGTCTGCAGTAGTGTCTTTTCAGAAGATGATGTGCAGCAAGGAAGATTATGCTCCCATTAATTTTTATAAAGTTCTTGTGGAAAATTAGATGTTGTTTGGATCAGAGAGATGTTCGCTCAGTGCAGATGTGGCCACATGCATTTAGAGCAAATGACCTCTGAAGATTCAGCTGAGGGCTTTGTAGAGTTAGACTAAGTTTGAGATGTTCTAACTGCAGGTGCAAGTTTAGTGTTTTACCTTGTGCCTGGTGCCTTGAATGCTGTGGCTAAACCTGCATCTAATTTGTAGCCATTTGCTGTGCTCTTGGCTCATTGTAGAGTCCCACGTTACAGGTCACTGTCGTTAGGAGGGTGGTATAAAGGAGAAATGGGTGGCAATATGCTTTGTGCAGATTGTGACTGTCTGTGGTGGGAGACTTGCAGACAGAAACCCATCCTCTTTGTTAGCTGCTACGAGTCAGATCAAATGGCTGACTAATTTTTTAGTCCCTGATGCTTGGAAGTGGAAGATCCTCTGGCTCAGGGCAGAACTCATCTCCTTCAGGGGTCTGCCTGGCCACCCGTGCAGCTGCCAGGCAGCAGCTTCATGAGCTCTTATGTGAACTACATGTGACTTGAAATACCTGCAGGGTGGTACACTTTGGCTGGGCCCTGTGCCAGGCCAGTGTGCTACTCTAACAGATCTATAGCTTTATTTGCTATACCTGTAATTCATTTGAGGATGGACACATAGCTTAAGCTATTGAGGAACAAAATAATTAATAGAATAATAGAATAATTTTAAGTTGGAAGGAACCTGTGAAGATCTCTAGTCCAACCCCACTTCCAAGCAGGGCCAGTTTAGATCAGATTGCTCAGGCATTGTCTGATTGAGTCTTAAATATCTCCAAGGATGAAGTTTCATAACTTCTTGGGGCCCCTGTTCCAGTATTTGAGAACACTCATTGTGAAAAAAATTTCCCAATATCTCACTGGAATTTCCCTTCTTCCAGCTTGCGCCCATTGCCTCTCGTCCTTTCACTTTCCACCTAATGCTACCAAAGGCTGCATGTACATCTTGGTTTTGGTCAGAATGTCCTCTCTGGGTGGTGGTGGTTTTTCAGACTCTTGGTGTAGCTATGGCCATTCATTTCTTTTGTGTGAGGCCAAACTGTTATGACCTCAGAGACAAATAAAGATGCTACTTCTGTTTGCAAGGGCTGGAGCCTCAGGACAACATTTGCTTGACTGTGTCCTACTAGGCAGGTTCTTACTTGGTAGTGCAGGTTATTTTGTGATAAGGACCTTGAGGACCTCCATATAGAGTGGGTGTTTTGAGGGTGGATGCCTCAAAATGTTTCTGGAATCAAATACTGCTGAGCCAATTCGCTAAGTCCTTGCAAGGGCAGACAAGGCAAAGCATGTCTTACCCCTGGACTCTTTGTGGTCCTTTGATTTGCTGAGAGAGCGATGACAAGTGTAATTGAAAGCCCAGGAGATCTGGCTGTGGTTGGGGTGAGCTGGGAGTGGGTTCGAGGAGCTCTCTTGCTGCTGCCGTTTCAGTGCACAAACTTGCTGTTATCGGAGCGGATCGTTTCCTGTCCTGTCCTGTTTGCTGTGGGTTTGTGTGTCGGGCTCTGCACCAGGTTTCCCAGCTCCTCTGATTACTTTTCTTTCCGTTTTTTCCCTGTCATTGGGCAGTGGGGACTCCGCAGGCAGAGGACAGCTGACTTCTCTTGGACTGCCTCACATGATCTGGGCATGTTGGACTCTCCTCTTTGGAAGGGGAGGAGAGTTCCTCTCCCTCTCCTTTGGAAAACGCCCTCTCCAGGATGCTCCAGTAGGAGCTGGTGGGAGGGAGGGAGTTCTGACTGCACCGAAAATGTCATGAGAGGGAAAAAAAAAAAAAGGCAACTGACAGAAGAGAGAACTTGTCCTCAGATTCCTGCTCTTTGCAGCAGCGTAAACTAAGTCTCTGCAAGTGCTGCGGGAGCTGGCAGGAGGCAGAGATGAAGTTCAGAGGCGCGGTAAGATTTATTCAGCTGTTTTGGTGGTTTTGTAGCTTTCAGATGTGGATCTGCTCTGAGAAGGGAGAGAAATTTTCAAGGTTTCAGCAGAAAAGGGAAAGGCTTCAGCCTGCTTTGCAAAAAATGCCTTAATTGGAAAGTGATGTGGAAGGGGTTGAAATAGGATTAAAAAAAAAAACCCCAGGAGATGGGTGTTTGGAGGAGCAAGGCAAGGTGGGAGTTGGGAAAGTGGGAAGAAAGGGGGAAAGCTGCGCTCTACTCTTCCTTGGGGGAGAAGAAAGGGTGGAGCTTTTGCTTGGGTGGAAGAGGCATGAGGATGTGAACGTAGGGGACTAGTGCTGAGCTCTGCTTGTGTCCTTCCCAGGGACATGGACTTCTTTCCCTGTGACTACCGCCCTGGGGAACAGCAGGAAATACCTGCTTAAGGACTCATTGCCGCTCAGTTCCTCCAGGGTGTATTTACTTTTAGCAAAACTTTGTCCACGTTTTAGTGGCAGCCAGAAAACCTGGGTGTGCATACTGCATTGCAGGACAACCACCAGGAGCTTAGAAAAATGAGTATGTGGCAAAAGATTAAGAAGACTAGGACTGTTACCTGTAAAAAGAGATTAGTAAGAGAGGAGGAAAAAAACCCCCAAACAATAGTGCCACAGAGAAGGCAGATTGTGAGCTCCCTTTTTCTGTGTTGTAACATAGGAAGAATAACAATCAGGTTAAAAGTTGTCAAAGAAATGCAAAGATTATTTTCATACAATGCATAATTGGGCCATGGAATTCAGTGACACTGGAAGATGTTGAGGTCAAGAATGAGGGAGCATTACAAAAAAAAAGGGTGTATGTGGGCTTTTGTCTGGGTAAGAACATTCAAGGCTTTAATTGGTAAACGTACCCAATTTAGGAAGAGAAGGATTGAAAATGTCACGTCTGTAGATGTAAACGTTCTGACTGTTGAAGAGTTAGCACAGGGCAGGAGTGTCCCATACCTGCTCAATCTAGAGATCCTTGTGTGTTTTCCCCAACAGCCTAGTGATGACCAATGTCTTGAGAAATGGTCTTCGTGATGAAGGGAAACATAGAGCTTCTGGAGGACCTGCCTAGTTCCTCCCTGTGGCAATGCATTTGGAGGTGGAGATGATAGCACTGGAGAGGCTTGTGCTTGGATTTCTGTTGGCATGTAGGACTGTAGGAGCCAGCAACCCTCTGTATGGCAGTGGATATAGAGAAAGGGGTTTGGATGTGTTACGTGAGTGTGGTAAACAGAGATGTTGTCTAGGGTGGTGCTTGATATTCTCCGAGAGAAGATGTGGGTGTGGAAGTGCCCTTCGTGTGCCCTGGGAATGCACTGGAGTGCTTGTTCTGTTTGGAAAGTTTTACTGTCTTGGAAAAACATAATGGTCTGAAATGGTTGTGTGGGGTGTGTGGAATCCCGTGGAGAAGGTGGGAATGTCTGGTGTGGGGAGGGGCAGAGTGCTGCAAGAGTAACAGCATGGGGTGTAGTATTGCCAGTAAGAGAGACAAAAGGATGTGAGCGGTTTGAGGGGAATACAGCAGTTAGCAAAAAGCAGTGAATAAGGACGTGGGGTTGTCACCCCATTGCTGCAAGCTGGGAGGTGTGGGGAGCAAGTGCACACTGTCATTCTCATCTATAGGGAGGTGCTGGGATTTCTGCTCCCCTCTCACCTGCTCAGTCTGACCTGGAACTCAATGCTAAAACTGACTTGAAAGGGCAGTGATCTGAGTTTTTGCTTTTTATGCCATCTGTTTGTCTTCTGAAGCTGCTGTGGGATGCACAGGCCTGTGACCAGAGGTCCCAGGTAGTACTGCTGTGTGTGCTGTGATCAGCAACATCTTCTAACTAGCAACAGCTTGTGTCATCTGCACAGGAGCAAAAATGTCAGCTCTCTAAATATAGAAATTCAGCCTATTTACTTTTCCAGCTTTGGTGATCTTTCTGGTTTGCCTGGTTCATTTTTCTTACTGCTATTTTATATTTAGCTTGTTGATCAAAATATCAGCATCCCCTCTTAGGGGTAAACATTTTTCCTCTTCCTCAAATCAGATCTTATAACTACCTTTCTCTTTTCACTACTAATTGCTTCTCTTTTTTCCCAACTTACTTCCACCCCCCCAAAAAAAATTAAAATCTAGAAAATATTTTATGAACATAGAAGAAGTGATACTGCCTCTTGCCATGCAAATCTCCCTGTCTTTCTGGTCCATCATAATTTGCATTTCTAATTTACAGTTGACCTCCTTAGATAGGTTCGTAGTATTCTAAACGTTGCAAATGTCAAATGTCATCAGTTAATATATTAAGAGTCATAATTAGTTGCAGCAACATCTGCACCCTGCATTATTGTTTTTCAAAAGATTAAATTTTGGCTTTCACAGTTCAAACTCCCCATGACCTGCATGCATTTGATACTTAAAGTAATGCACACAATGATACATTACTCACATTTCCCATTCTGCTTTGCATTTTAGGGTGGGAGATTAAATGGTGCTGTAGCTTGGAAAGTGAGGGAGGCAGAACTTCAACTTCTAGGCAATTTGCTAGTGGGGATGGGACAATTCTTTGTGAGAGCAAAATGAGCTTGCTTCCCCTATATTTCCATTTATTTTATGTTTTAATGTATACCAGTTTGTCCCTGCTTGAAATATGGAAGACTTCAAATAAATAGTTTACAATAATTAATCAAGGAAGTAGCATTTCTCTCTCTTTAATATAATTTTTTGAGTAGTGTATTCTGTAGTTAAATCCTTCCAACATGTGGTGTAGGATTGGGAGGGAAGTATCAGAGAGGGAGCAGCAGGTTCTGAGTATGGGCAAGTGCTCCCTGGCTCCAGACATTCCTTTGTTGGAGATGTATTGCTCTAAAAGAAGCAAGAATAAAAAAATGATTCTGCTATAAATGGCTCTTGAGTGGCAACTGCTGACATTGTAACTTTTTTTGCAAGTTGAAGTTGTTCCCTTTAACTCTACTGGTCTGTGTCATCAGAGTTGTTATCTGGTTTTGATGCCATTGGATCTGACAGCTCTGATTTTTTTCAAGTTGTCTGCTCAGAGCAGCTTATGAGCTTGTGGGAAATAACTTAATTTGGCTTAATATAATTAAAAGTAAAATCAAACATTTACTTTTGTTATTTCTTTTTAACTAAACAAGACAAATACTTGGGATTTGTGTCATATAAATTATTGTCTGAGCTCAGGTGGCCTCAGAAGGAGCAGACAAATCCATGTGGTTGGTTGCAGAGGATTTTTGTGACACGCGGAGCTGCCTCTAAGGGAACCTTCTTTCCAACCCAGCTGTTGACTAGCAGAGAGATCCATGTCCAAAATGTGCAGCTAATTTTCTGTGTGGCAAGAGGGAGGAGGATCCTAAGTGGCTGCACTTGAATCTGTCAGAGATTCGCTGGCAAGAGGCAAGTACTTGACTAAGATCCCTTGATTCAGGTCCACCTCAGTTGTTTTCATTCTTGCTTTCTCCGTGTCGAAGGGAAGAGGAGCTATCCCGTTCTGCACCTCAGGAATTGAGGCCCTGGATAGAACAGTTGATTTTTGTCGGCTCTGCTGTCTAGCCCATGCCGTGTCCAAACCCTTTCTCAGGCTGGCAAGTGGAGTAGAAATCAGAGGAATTTATTTTTTTCCTTCCTGCAGCTTTGGCATGACAGTGAAGAATGTCATACTGTCCAAGAGACAAATGTGTTTTAACTGTCACCTCCCCACAAGAAGTTCGTTCTTGGTTCAGACTTCTTATTGTCTTGCAGAATCTAATCTGAATTTCCCTTCCTACTCACATTTGGTTCTTGCCTGTTCTTCCGTTCCCGGTTTTGTAGCTATTTCTGGAACCCGCAGATCAATCATCTTTCACTTGATACTGAGATAAAGATGCCTTGCCTGCCTCTTTCCATACACACCTGCTTCCTGCAGGCATTGTAGTGCACATCTCCTGGTCTACTGAATGGACACTGGCTGATTTGTAAAAATGCATTGTCAGAGGAAAATATTAAAACATTTTGGATGTAGAAGCAGAAATCTGATTTACATTGTGTGACTTTTCTTTCTGAATCAGATGATTATAAAGCTTCCCTGCTCCATATGACCCCATTCACTTTGAAACCTCCAGGTGCTTTCATGTGCATCACTCATGGATGCTCCAAGAAGGAGTTGCCTGAGCTGCCAGGTGCTGCCTGTTCTCTCAGCAGTCAGCAGCACTTGTGTGTCTGGAATTGCTGTGCCAACACTGACCACTCAGGTACCCCTCTGGGAAAAACAAAGTTGGGAAATTCTGGTGTAAAAACTCCTTCCTGCTACACTCGTGTTGGGCTACTGGGTATTGCATGGCCATAGACCAGCTGATGGACAATCAGTGGCTGGTGTTTCTTTCTCAGTTCACATTAGCCCTGAACTCCTGTGCTCGTGCCAAAGTTGCCTTCCATCTTCCATCACAAAAGAAAATTTCCCTGATGTGCTCAGGGCGACTGAGTGACTCAAGTACTTTGAATTTTGTTGTACAGAGCAAAAGTTCTTGGTTTTCATTTTTGAGTTGTATCAGATCTCCAAGTCCTATGCAGAGGAAAGTCTTTCTCATACTTCGACATTTAGCATTGTTTAAAAGAAAAATATTTGTTTACACCTTCACAAGAACATATCAGAGACTTGACTAGTTCAGTTGAGGAAGCTCTTTGCTATAGTCTTGAGTGCTTTTGTACTCCCAGGAGCTATTTGTGAAGGGTATTTTCTGGTCTTGTTGACTGTTGCATGAATACAAAGAAAGGCTGGAACCTCAGCCAACGTAAACCTGGCTCTGCAAGCTGCATTCAGCAGCACCAGTTTACACCAGTTGAAAGTCTTTCCCAAAATTTAATCACACGGAAGAAAAAGGCATGTGGAAGTAGTACCTCCTGGGTAATTGCACTGGCTTGGTCCCACCATTCAGGAGTGACGGCTTTTCCTTTCCTGGCAGTGAGCCACTGTTGTGCTGACGGCTCTGGAGAAGAGATTAAAAGCAAAGAGTGGGTTAAAATAGTGTGGGAATGAGTCCCTTGGGACTGGTACCTGAGGGTGGGTTTGAGAAACGCAGTGGCAAAAGTCAGCTTGTGCTCTCTCGAGCAGGAGTGACCATTAGGACAGAGATCTTGGTACGGAATGAAAGGCAGGTTTGGGAGAGAAGGCACAGGCACCCCTAAGCCCACAGGCACCAAGATCAGATGGAGATTGCTCAGATTTTTGTAATTCCCTGTCTGCAGCCTGTGCTGGATGTGGCATTAGGATGGTCCATCCTACAAGGGCTGGGTTCCTTAGCCTGGTCCTCCTTTTGATTCCTGTTGGCAGGGTCAAGTCACACATGAGGAGCTGACCTAACCACCTGGTACTGCCAGGTGGGCACCCGTGCTCCCTTTCTCCTTGCCTCGGGTCTGACACTCACCTGATCCCATGGGAGGATGATTCAGCTCACTGTGGTGATGGAAAACCACCAGCTGCTTTTTTCTTGGTCCTTGTTTTGCTGCCTTAGTGAGTTGCAGTTCAGCTTAAGCGACAGGTAATCGCTTGTGTTAACACATGCCAGGGAGCCAAAGTGTGTTGGGGGATGTGTTTGGTTTGGTGGTGGTGAGCCATTAGGCTGCACCTAATGCATCTTTTAGGTGGTAGTTTTATAAACGTTTGAAAACAGCAGGAACTGGCCCTGCTGCTGAAATACCTGCTCCTGCCCATCTCTGCAGCGGTTCCCACTCTTGTGCCACCGTATCTGTCAGCCAGTGCGAGTGATTATGTGTGGAACCAGTGTGGGAAAATGACCTGGATTCAAATAATTTTTAAAAATCTGAGTTAGTTTTAATCTACATCAGATTTCCAGTCTAGATTATTGCACAAGTACTAGAGCCAGCGCAAGCCAAAGGGTGCAGCTGCACAGAGGGCACGTGGGACGGTCCTTTTGCCCCTGTTCTCGCTGCCTGAACGGCTCCTCTACCCCTGTGCTCTCATAGCAGCTTCAAGGAAAACTGATCTTCACAAGGAAGGGTCTAATGAGACCCTTACAGCCCTTATTCTCCTAATTAGCTGGATACATTCTCCCTGCCACAGGGCTTTCAGAGTTGTCCAAGCTGATCTCTTGCACAGCACAGAGCAGAGGATGTTGTAAATGAACTGTACGTCAGCCGGGGGCGTTTTGGCAGAGGGAAATCTATCCACCGCAGAGACACCAAGGGAGCCCGTCCTGTCCATGGGCAAACTGCTTTAATGGTTAATTAACTCCACTGTAACATATTTAACCCCCCAGACTGAGTTTTCTGGCATTAATTTACAGCCGCCAGATTTGCTGTCTGCCTGCTAACATAAAACAATTAACATTTTAATTATTTAAATTTATTCAGTGCCTCACTGTCACACTCATCATTCAGTAGGAACATATGGTCATCACTGGGATTACTTTTTCTAGATAGTGTCTTCTTTCTCCACTCTCTTCCTTCTGCATTACTCTTCTGTTTTCATTATGCAAAAAGGATTTATTTTCACTTCCTTTTACGCTGCATCTGTGGAAGTTCTTGGCGGTGAAATAGTTAAAGTTGACATTTTTTTAAGTTGGTGGTAGACTTGGACATAAGCAATAAAGCAAATGAGGCAGCGCTGGCACAGAGAAGCGCGTGTTGCTGAGCTGTGGTTTATGACTGACATTTATATTTGCACTGAGCTTAGGCTTGGGAGGGTACAGTGCTGTGATTAAAGTTTATATTTCGGAGAATCTGGCTGTATCAGATTAACTAGGTAACCTGGTCACATTTAATTCTTACTGACAAGTTGCATTTAGGTGGGTTTTTTTTTTTTAAAACTGACTGAAAATTTCAGGTTGTTATTTTGTTCTCACAGAGAGAGGTTGGAGTTGAATGAGAAGAAAAAAAAACCACGGAGGAAACTGAAAGCTGCTTAACCTTAAATGCCTCTGTCCCAGAGGAGGCGGCCGAAGTGCAATTTTCTATGTTCTAAGGAGGATGGATTGCTTCTTCCTTAGGCTGGATGTGTACAGCTGGGATCAGTTTGTCCTGAGCTGGAAGGAGTGGCTGATGAAAGAGCTGCTGAAACTGCTAAGTGACGTTTTCTGTGAAAGTCTTTAGGATTATATAAACTTGGATTAACTGTGCGAGGGTGGAAGTTTCTCCTCAGTCATTTTTGAGGCAGCTGTGTTTTAAAACTGTATTCATAAACTTACCCACTTGAAAACTAGTTATTTTCTTTTGGTTTTCTCTTTGTTCCCATTACCTTGTCCAAAAGCTGCTCCAGGGTTGCACTGCTCTGATAGAAATATTCTAATTTCTAGGCAGAGTTTATTTCTATGTGATTTATCCCTATTTCTTTTGCAAGTGTTGTCCTTTATCCCATCACCTTCCTTCTCCAGGGCTTATCCCTTTCCTCTTCACCTTGGCAAAGAGGGTAGAAGAAGCCAACAAAACACTTTAAAAGTGTGGAGGAATTGACTTGGAAAGTTTTGAAGATTTTAAAAAGATTACTTATGACAGTATCTGCAGAATTCCTCCCAACCTGAATCTTTTAAAGCTTAGAGATCAGGCTTCCCAGGCCGTGAGAATGATTTGGGGGAGAAGAAGAAAAAAAAAAGGGGGGGGGGGAATTAAAATTATTTTAATTTGTGGTGTTTGAGACATCAAAATGGATCTGGATTTGGGATTTCCTAGTAGCAAATTGTAGGAACTAATTTTCCTTTCTGAAAGCTGCTGGTTTCATGCAATCACTTATGCCCAGGCACTGGGCTTTTGGGAAGGAAGCCAATTATAACCTGCAGAAATAGGCAAAACTACATTGGTAAATGATTGGTGAGTCTAAAGAAATGCAGACTGAGGGAATTTGCACCCGTTTGGGTCCAGATTTCTATGCCAGTGGGTCTTGCCTTTATTACTACTTAACAAAAGGTAAATTTTCTTTTTGACCAAGGTTGTTTTTATTCTTTTTTTTTTTCCCCTGGGTGCCATCAGTCCCCGTGTTCTGACCACTATTATATCTTGAGAAGGAGCAGAAAGGAACTACCTGGCAACGTGAGTCAGCAAAAATCATCTCCGTCATCGTGCAGGGTTTTGGGGCTCCGGCATTCCCGGTTTGTTCCACTAACACAGGAGAGGGTGCCTGGGTGTTGCTGTTACTGCGTGAGCCCGTTTAGGAACAAGCTCCGGTGGTGTTTGTGCCAGTGATGGCAACATCCCAGAATACAACAACAGGTTCTCTGAAATGCATTAGGAAAGTGGCTTAGGAGAAGGGTGCTTGCTGTGAGGAGTTTGCAAAGTAAGGAGGATTTAAGAAAATGGGAAGGAATTGCAGACAGATGTGAGGCAAATGGTTTCCTACATTCTATCTCCTGTCTCTGATTTCTGCACTCTCTCGTCTTCTGTGCCTCATACGTCGTCTGTCTGTCGGGTTTAATTGCCTTTAGTAGAAGTTTTCCCTGCGAATAGTGACTGAGTCACTTGGTGCACATTTCCTCTCCCTGTTTTAGTACGTGAGGTTGAGTGAAGTAAGAAATCAGCAGACCTGTGTTTTCCAAAGATGGTTGTGTCTGAGCCACGACACATTGAAATGTAACCTTGAAAAGAGCATCAGGGAATAGAATTTGTTTGATGCATGGCATAGATGTTATTGTCACAGAAAACTCGGTGTGGCATGGGATGCAGAAATGCCCATTTCTCATTAGTTCTGAATTTTCCCATTGGGTGTCTTGCTAAAGCTTTTAAATTGGTCAGCAGTGTTGAAGCTGTTTGCTCATGAGATGAATCATCATTAGTCATAAAAGATTCCTTACCTCGAAACGACTTCCTGTTATGAAATGACAAGAGAAAAGTAGAGAGCACACATTTCAGTCTCAGCCCCCCTAAAGGGTGCCTGGGAAAGGAAATGCTGGTTTTATTCTCTTTATGAAACACATGTTTGTTTGATTGATTCCTTTAAAGTGATTGGAAATTCAGCAATAATTTTTCCCTAATGCTGGCTTGTCTTCCATCAAAGCAATTAGTATAAACCACCTGATAAAGTGTTAGTATACATTGACTATTGCTCTCAACAGTAGTGGGTTGTTTTAATTGCCTCTCCTGTTTATAGGTTGTCCATGGGAAATTGTGGTTAATGGTTCTTGTGGACTCGGTGAGCTGAATGCAAAACCACAGATATCCCAACCTTCCTCTGTTTTTGGTTGCAGGGAGCGGGGACTAACGGTATTCGGTTAACCATGGAGAGCGCTCTGACGGCCCGTGACCGTGTCGGGGTGCAGGACTTTGTCCTGCTTGAGAACTTCACCAGTGAAGCAGCATTTATTGAAAATCTACGTAAGCGCTTCAAGGAGAATCTGATCTACGTGAGTAGCAGAGTGACAGACACCAAAGTGTTCATCAGTGACCTGAATTTGGGTGTTTGCTACCAAAGACTTACCATAGCTTTGCGCTGCAGTTGGATTTGGAGATGGGGGTATTAACTTTAATAGACCATGGTTGGTTGTGTCAGAACTAGTCTGGGATACTGTCATGTTAGCAGATGTAGGTACTTGCTGCAATGGTCCAGTTGAGGTCTGCTGGCCTTTACAGGTCTTGCCAGCACTGAAAATTCAACTCACACCACATTCTTCCATTTCATCAATTCACTCTGTGCTGGGCTTTCAGCAACCCCAGGCTTGAACTTGATCCTAAATGGTAGATCAGGAATAATCCAGTATTCTTGCTTGTTAGAAGCACTAAAACCATTTGCAGGTGCTGTTTATCCACCAAGGATGACATGTCTAACCTGACTCCCATAATGTCATCCTCACTGCACTGCGAGGTCACTCCTGCAGCACCCTTGGCCTCTTTGGAAGCCCTCAGCAGCATCCCCAGTACACCAGGGCAGGGAGCCCTTGCCAACAGCACACAGCCTTCAGAGCAGTCTGGGCTCTCAGGGAATCTGCTGCCAGACCTTCTGTAACCTCTCTGCTTTGTGTTCTCTTTTTCAGACATACATAGGCTCGGTTCTGGTGTCTGTTAATCCGTACAAGGAACTGGAAATCTACAGTAAACAGAACATGGAGCGATACCGTGGTGTCAGCTTCTATGAAGTTTCTCCTCACCTGTGAGTGGCCTGTGGGTAAACAGCGCGGTTTGTGCTGTTCCCACGCAGGCGTGTGCAGTAATGACATGTGAAAACAAACAAATCAGACTTTTCCTTGTCCCAGATCACAGAATCACAGAATGTTGGGGATTGGAAGGGACCTCAAAAGATCATCCAGTCCAGTCCCCCTGCCAGAGCAGGAACCTAAATGAGATCACACAGGAAGGCGTCCAGGCGGGTCTTGAATGTCTCCAGAGAAGGAGATTCCACAACCTCCCTGGGCAGCCTGTCCCTGATGCAGCACTAAAAATCGTGGGGATATAAAGGATCCTTCGGAGGGTGCGGTGTACGGCTCTTTCTATTCCTGTTTCTCTCTCCAAAGAGGATGAGTTGCCTTTGCAAGAGCAGTATTTGGAAAGGGAGTTGGTTCCTTCCTGGCTGGAGGAACAGCAGTGCTTACCCAGCCCTGGCAGGACAGGAGTTCATTGTTCCAGGGTTACTTGGGGTCTGCGTGTCCGGGCTGTGAGTTTCCCCTGCTGCTCCATCGTTCGTTCAGCGTAGGGCTAACGAGGGGAAATAGTGTGTCTGTACGTGTGGAGGTTTCTTTCCTTCCTCTGCTGTTACTCCCTGACCAATATTTATCTGGTATTTCCCTTGTTGCTAAGATACCGTCAGCCTGTTGGAACAAGGAATGTATTTATTTACATGGTCTGGCCTGCTGAGCATTCCCAATTTCCCATTTTAAAAAAAAAAAAAAAGTTTGAGGTTTAAAGTTATTTTTAAAAGCATTTGAATTTTTTTATCAGACTGAAAGAGAAAGATGAGAACATTTGGCTCCAAAATGTTTTCTTGCATGACCAAGGGCCAAATTCTGAGCACCTCTTGGAGGTTTTTTTGTCCTTTTTTTTTTTAAAAAAAAAAAAGAGGTCTTGGAAGAGTAAATGATATTATTTTTGAGCAAACTATTTGGATTGTTTCTTATTACTGGCACATAGCCCAGGAGAGTAAGAAAAGCAGAATGTGCTGCAAGCACAGAGAGGAGAAACACCATTACTTGTGAAAGTCTGAACACTTTTAAGTTGTATTTATTATGATAAAAACGTGGTTTTTATAGTCTTTCAGGCTTTTTGTGTGGATTTATATGAGGGATGATTAAACCTGAAAAACCCTGCACTGAAGCCTGCCAAGTTCTCCCCTTGATCTAGGTGTGTCAGTATATCGTCTCTATATGCAGGTGCCCCAGCTGAAAGATGTGTGGTCAGGGCGCTCTTAAAGCCTCTTTGTCCTTAGACGAGAGTTGTATTTGCCTTTTTATTGGGGTGCAGCAGGTACAGGACTGAGCGTGATGACAGTGCTCACATCCAACACCAAGTGCTGAACAGATTCGCTTTAGTTCCTGTACATGCTACACAAAGTGACTGAAATCACAGAGTAGCTGATTATTTCTCAGACTGTTCTCTTTGGTTTTTTTAACTGGTCCCATAAGAAACTGTAAAGTGTAGCTCGTTACAGTGTGCACCCCTGGGAGCTGTGTGCTGAGTACCAGTGCTGCTCCAACTGGGAAAACAGTAGTTTTGTTAAATGTTTTTATCATTCCATTTTAAAAAATACAACATTTTATTATTTATGCATTTAAAAATATTCTGAGGAGCACTGAAATGCTCTGTTGTCACTCTGTGCTTCTCCTTTTACAGTATTTCAAGTGTCTTTTTTCCTCTTTCTCTTATTCTAAACTGATTCTAGAAAGCCAAAACACTTCAATGTTGCTGTTCCAGTGTCATAATAGTTTAAGGCTCAGCCTGAGCTCTGGGCTCTCTGGGAAGTGTGACACACATCATTCAAAGGAGAAAAGTTATCCCTGTGGGCTTGGAACACAGCACGCTTCCCAGAAGGATCTGTTGCATCCTGTCCTATTTATAGCCTGCCAGGGGTTCAGAGATGACTGCAAATGGGACCATAAACATCTTTAAGTGAAGTGATTCTGTATGTGGTGTGCACCACTGCGAGCTTGCTGCTTGAACTTACAGAGCCATAAAACCACCCAGTAGAGGCACGCGGTCTAGAGGCAGTTCTTAAAATTTAAATTAAATTTACATTTATTCAACTGTTTCCAAAATACTCCAGAGACAGAATTTGGATGGGAAGAGAAGGACTTGATGACTTTAGTGGGGTAAGCGTGCAGTTGTGTTGCTAGCTAGCTCATTGGTGTTGCCTTAGCACCAAGTATTAATAGACTGGAGAAGGCCATGGCTGTTATTTTGGTGTGATTATTTCTAATTAATTTCACAGCATGAGAGTTTATAAAAAAAGCAAAGCTACTAAAAGGTTGTTGAGTGTATGAAGAGAGGATATCTGCTTGATCACCACATGTAAGACAGCTGAAAATATTGTTGTGGAGGCCTTCTTATTGATTGCATTTTGAAGGGCTAATGCTCCTCTTTTCTCTTCTCCTCTTCCATTGCACCTGGTCCTTTCTCCTCTCTCCCTCTGTAAGCAGTTGCCACCATTCTCAGACTCATCCTCCTGCTCTCTGGTGTTGTAAAAGTGTGTGTAATTCTTGGTGTAAGATCCTGGCTGGTCTGTTGTGGGGAGGAAAAGAGAAGAGAAAGAAAAAGCAGCAAAGGAAGAAGCAGGGCTCCAGGGCCAGCAGCACTAAACCCCAGCTGTACACAGGCAGGAGGAATGTCTGGGCCGTGTTTGTCCTAAGCTGGATGGTGGCTTACGTAGCCTGCAGGATCCTTATTAGTCTGTGCTGGCTTATCCAATCCTTCCTACAATGCAGGAGAAGCTGCGAGGGGTTGGGAGGCTATTCAGGAGCCACATTATAGGAGCCACCCAGATAGTAAAGTGTAGTTGTGACCTTCTGAGTGTCATCACTTAAAGGACAGCCTGGAATAAAGATCTGTGGAAAACAAGATGTTTTCTGAATGCAGAGCTTTTTTGTCCTGCGGGACTGGTATTGAGAGATCTCATATATTTAGAAAAGTAAAGTTATCTTCACTGTTTAGTCTTCTACAGAAACTCTTCTCATCAGAGAGAGTCAAAAGAATAGTTTTTAAAGGAATTTGATAGATTGGTGCTGTCACCATGCAGAAGCTTGGCTCAGTGGTTAAGATGTGTATAGAGATGTCTGCAATCTCCTGTGTCATCACCAGCATGCAGAATCAATCTACTCTTCCCCAGCCCATGGACACACACTTCTTTTTGAGGTGTCCCTGCTGGGAGCTCACACTGTGGGACAGTCTTAGCTGAGGAGTCTCTGCCCTTTGCTTGTGGATAAACAAACTAACGCCTGGCTATCCTTGTCCCTTAGCTACGCCATCGCAGACAATTCCTATCGCTCCCTGCGCACGGAGAGGAAGGATCAGTGTATCCTGATCTCCGGGGAGAGCGGGGCTGGCAAAACAGAGGCCACCAAGAAGATCCTGCAGTACTACGCCGTGACCTGTCCCGCCAGTCAGCAGGTCGAAACCGTGAAGGACCGTCTGTTACAATCCAATCCCGTCCTGGAGGTAACTCTAGAGCCTGCAGCAGGGAAACTTGACATGGAGTCATACCAGCACACTCAGATTTTCCAGCTGAGGGGGTGGGGGCAGCTGGACCCCACCGGGCATGACTGAGCTGTCTGTGCGGAGCAGATAGCGTATCCTGGGAACGCTGCTTCACGGCGTGTGGGCAGATGGTTTGCACTGCACACAGGGGAATCCCACTCTGCTTCCAAGCCAGAGAAATGGCCGTCTGCTGCTGAGCTCACTTGGCCCTTTCCAGTCCACCAGGAGCAGTTCTGGAGTGACCAGGCTGCGGGGAGAGAAAGGCATTTAGCGTGGGAAGAGCTCTGGTGAGCTGCAGAGAGCCAGAAGCAGACACATCTGCTGTGGGCAGTGTTGCCCCCTGATAAATGCATTTGTGGGTGCATTTTCTAGAGCTGTGGTGTCCTCTAGTGTCCAGTCCTGAGCTGTCTCTGCAGTTCCCTTTGATAGCTCTGCTCTGTACGCAGATGTGCGGTGTGCAGGGAAAGGTGTGCTCCCCAGGAGAGGGGAAAGCCTGGCAGGCCTCCTCCGTCTGTTGGGGTAGTGCCTGCTGTGAGCAGAGCTGTGGGTGACCATAAGCAAATAGCTGTGATGAAAGAGGAGGCTTTGAACAGACTGTCAGATATGACATGTGTTGTCAGCAGTGAACTGGCATTAAAATCAGTTTGCTAGGAGGGTGGAATTGTTTTCAGAGGCATGTTCCATCTGCAGGGCTTGCACTGGGTGTAAAGATCAGCACTAGAATTTGGGCAGCAATCTCCTACCTTCTTGGTTTCCCTTGCAGAAGGGACACACCTAGGCTTTGATGGCTGGAAATAAACAACTGGCAGCTTCACTCAAGTGTTTATAAATAATCTTATTTGATACTTACTTATTTTTCTCTAATTGTTTTCATTTCAGGCCTTTGGAAATGCAAAAACCCTTCGGAATGACAACTCCAGCCGGTTTGGGAAATATATGGATGTGCAGTTTGATTACAGGGTAACTTAAAATCAAGTTTATACTTCAGAACTGGTCCCAGTCATAGCAAGTCTCCGTTGCCTGTGCTTTCTTGTAGTGATGTGTGCATGGAGAGATGGTTGTGCATTCTCTTGGTGACAGTGTGAGCAGAGTCTGTGGTACCAAAGCTTGGTTACAGAGGATTTTATAGACCACGCTTCCCTCTCTTTCTTACCTCATGTCTTTATATAAGGAGACAGTGAGATTAAATCCTATTTCTAGGGTATGTGTGCACCCTGCAAACGGATACTCCCAAACTAAATCCACATAAGCCAGCTGTGATCTGAAGATAATCTCTGTCCTGTGAAACTCTGCATAGTGTTTGTTTCGATTCTGATCCAGATTGCCCCACACTATGAAGATGGACAAGTGCAAGAACCCAGTACCTCGGCACACGTCTTTTGAACATCTCAATATGTAATCCCTCCACCCTCGCAGTTTTGTTGCTTTTCCTTTGTGTTGGATTCCTTTGGAGAAGGAATTTTACACAAGATCCCATTCAGTATGTGCTGTGCCCTAATCTGTATAATGGCACCTTATTGTCACTTGTTAGTTCCTTTTGCATACACTCCAGAACTCAAATTGACACTGTTTTAGCTGAAATAGAGATTGTGATACAAAATGACAGATAATTTTCTGTCTTTTGTAGGCTATCATTTTGTATCCTGTTTGTCTTTGAATAGACCACCACGAAGCAGAAACATTTTCCTCTATTTTGCTGAACTATTTCAATGTATCTGCTCTGATTTAGGGGGCTCCTGTCGGGGGCCACATCTTGAACTACCTCCTGGAGAAATCCCGAGTTGTGCACCAGAATCACGGAGAGAGGAACTTCCACATTTTCTACCAGCTGCTAGAAGGAGGGGAAGAGGACTTACTGCGAAGGCTGGGCCTCGAGAAGAACCCACAGCAGTATCACTATTTAGTAAAGGTGTGCATTCACTAGTCATTTTTATAATATTGTTATATTATAGGATCAATATATTCTCAGTTGACTTTGTAGTTTCCTTCTCTTACTTAAAAAAAATCGCACTGAGGTGACTGCAATGAAAACAAACACGACAGAAGTGCATTGAGCATGAGTTAAGGGATCTTTGACAATTATTTACTTATTTATACCAAGCTGTGTCTTTTTAGGGTCACTGTGCAAGGGTCAGTTCCATAAATGATAAAAACGATTGGAAGATCGTGCGAAGGGCACTGTCCGTTATAAGCTTCAATGACAACGAGGTGGAGGTAAGACACGTTGAACAGCACAGCTGATTTTCCCACTCTTACGGAATTTTTCTGCTTTGATTTGTTATTTCTGACCCAAGACAGCTTTCAGAATGAATGTATGCTCTGCAAAAATCCTGAAAAAAACCTACAAACCCTTCTCCTAAAATGTTAATTAACACAGAAATCTCGCTGCCTTTTTTCACTGTGCTCATTTCATCATCCTGGTTTCTGCCTGTTGCTTCCCTCCCAGGATCTGCTGAGCATCGTGGCTAGTGTTCTGCATCTGGGGAACGTGCAGTTCGCTGCTGATGAGCAAGGGAATGCTCAGGTCACTACAGAGAATCAGATTAAATACCTGGCTAGGGTGAGTCTCACCAGTTAGAGAAGTATGACATTAAAGATGAATTCCAGAGGTTTCCTTATTTTAAACTTGGTACCATTGTTGTCATTTTAGAATGTGATTTAGAAGTTTTCATTAATTTACTTTTATTTGACCTAAATAAAATGCAAATATTACCATAAAAACCTTTTAATTGACAATTTCTCTAGTTGCCACTTGATCCACCACTGACTTAAGGTTTTCACCTTCAGGCAGTGGGATAGGAACCGACTGATTCTGGTGAAGAGTTTTAAAGAAAGAACAACCCTTGTGGCTTTGCTTAGTCAGTTCTTTGTGCCAGAACAATCCACCCAATGTATTTGTTAGGTCACATCACTGCCAGAAAGGAGGTGCTGTAGAGGAGGAGAGGGAAGGATTGATGTTGCAAGAAGTCTTGCAGTGTGAATGGGAAAATAAAGGGTTGTTTTACTGGACTGTGATTTTGAGGATTAGCCTTTCTGAACTCTTAAAACTAGCACTAATAAATTTAACGTACTGCTTCATAAATTAATATTCTACTACTTTGCAGCTTCTAGCAGTTGAAGCATCCGTTCTTCGAGATGCACTGATCCACAAGAAGATCATAGCAAAAGGGGAAGAGGTAAGAACATGAACTGGGGATTTGGGAGGCACATGGAATTAAATCAAGCCAGCCCCTACATCAGCAGCTCTTTCCCCAGAACCAAACAGTTCACTTCTCCCCTGCCAAAGGAGGTTCTCAGTGCAGGAGTCCCACAACCTAATGGTGACCTGCAGCCTGTGCAGCTGGGAGACAGTGATGTGATCCCAGACAGGATGCTGTTGAGTGGCTGTTTATTAACAATGAACTAGGGAAACTGAATCCCTGGGTGCAATGGCTGTTGAATGGCTTTTTTCTCCTCCTGCCTGCAGCTAATCAGTCCTCTGAACCTGGAGCAGGCAGCCTACGCGAGGGATGCGCTCGCTAAGGCGATATACGGACGCACTTTCTCCTGGCTGGTGAACAAAGTTAACAAGTCTCTTGCTTACAAGGTAAATGAACCTTTTGTTTGTTGATATCCAATCCAGCATGAAAGGAAATTTCAAATCATTTAGCTGCAAGGTAAAGAAGTGGTGAGTTCCATGCTGTACAGTGATTTCTAAATTAATTTATTTTCCATTAAGAAGAGGGTGAGGAGTAAATGCTGTAACTAAATGGTTAAGATCCAGTGACAGATCGTAGCTGTGAGTATATATCAACATTTACTTCTTGCCCTATTGTAGGAAGGAGAGTTTCCGGGCTGGAGAAGTACAACAGTTCTGGGATTGCTTGATATCTATGGATTTGAGGTTTTCCAGCACAACAGGTTTGTTTCAGTCAGTGTCTTTGAGCTTTGAGTAAACTCTGCATGACTTCATTCGTTACAGTGTTTTCTCTCCATTGTCAAATAAGACTTTATTCTACCTCTGCTTCTCTTAGTAAGAGAGAAAGAGATGTCATTTCAACTTCAGGAAATGAGCTGAGTAACTGATAATCACAGAGCTTCTAACACCTGGGGCATCCGGCTAATCCAGCTGGTGATGTCCTTGGTATTTTAAGGAAACTTCTGCCTTTTTGGGGCGTACTCATGCGATAGCTTGAACTGTGCCTTTGTCCAGTGCTGTGGCACAGTGCTGCCTGTTGTTCTGGCGTCTTTCCACGGTGCTGTGAACAGGCAAACACAGCTATAAAACTGTGTGTGGGGCTGTGTCAGAGTCTGGAGCCTGACTCTGGCTGATAGCGATCAGCTGCGACTCTCCAATTTGCAGTATTATTGGCCCCTTCTTAAAAGTTTCTGTGTTCCTCTGTGTTGAATCCTTCATGTCCATTTTTCCCCCCTCCTGGAACTCTCTCATGAGATTCACTAAAATTACAGTCAGTAAGTAAACATTTCACTAAATCTCTCCTGTTTCTCTTGATTTGCACAGAGATACATGCATGCTGTTGCCCACTGATTATAGCTTCTTTTACTTGTGGTGCAGTGTTAGTGATTGTTTTTCTGATTTTTGTTTGCAGCTTTGAGCAATTTTGTATTAATTATTGTAATGAAAAATTGCAGCAGCTCTTCATAGAGCTCACATTAAAGTCAGAACAAGAGGAATACGAGTCAGAAGGCATAGCGGTAAGAGCCAGTATCATCACTTCCACTGTCTCCTTTGTAGCATCTCCTGCAGGCCAGAGGACAGATTAGGAAAGGAGCTGCTAGGAATGGTCTGCAAAGTAAATGAATTAAAGAATTTTCCTTTTTCTTTTCTTTTTGAAACATTTTGGTAACCCTGTGTGATACAGCTAGAAGTGAGTAATAGCATTCCAGCCTTTTACTCTGATTTTAAAAATGCTTTTTAAAGGGAATGTAAGGAAAACAAATTTGATGACTGAAAAAGCTTTGTTTCAAGTTTGACAGAAAGATTATTTAAATAAGGTGCTGTCTGAAATGTTCTGAAATTTTCATGGGTTTTTTTTACAGTCTAGAATTGTTTTCACCCAAGTGTGATTTCTTGTCTTTGTAGTGGGAACCAGTTCAGTATTTCAATAACAAAATAATTTGTGATTTGGTGGAAGAGAAATTCAAAGGCATCATTTCTATTCTGGTGAGTTGACAACACCTTTTAAAATTAAAAATTAGGGGCAGTGTAGTGGAAAACGAGGGGAAGAACAGGAAGGGGGAGGGGAAGGTCTGAGTTTATATTAGGATTATTTGGGTAGGTGGGAAGAGCTGTGATACACTGAACAGTGACACCATTAAAAGTCATGTTGTGTCACCTCCATCTGCTCTTGGGGAAGAAGCTTCCAGTCCAGGCAGTGTGGAAGGAAGGGAGTTTTCCTTTTCAGCTCCACAGTTCTGTATTTGTTGAACTAGGAGATGCCCTGCCTGTTAAAAGGCCAAAGGGTCAAACTGGGGCAGTGTTTCGGTGAGAGTTAGAGCCGGCCCGCGCGCTGACGGGCACAGCGAGAACCGAGTACTAGACTGCGTGTGTTTGTAGGATGAAGAGTGTCTGAGACCTGGGGATGCCACAGATACAACATTCTTGGAGAAACTGGAGGAAACCGTGAAGAACCACCCTCATTTTCTCACGTGAGTGTTCCCATAGCTCAGGGTAGTTCTGCTGGTAGGATCCAGGTGTGTGACAGAGCCGAGATGATGCTGTTTTCTTTTGTAAAGAGATTAGATTGTGAGTGAAGATAACACAGAATAAGTTGTCAACACTAACAGCCTTGCTCTTTGCAAGACTGTGCTTCAGAATACAACAGGAGCAACAATACTCGTTACTCACTTGCCTCTCCACTGATCTCTTCCTGGCATCCTACTGCTAATACGTGCAAGGAATTTGCAGGCTCACAGCTTCTTGGCTCTTCCAAGATCTGCCCCAATATTTCAGGTGTGACAGACTCTGGTTTAGAGTATTAGGACAGACTGTTGATGACCCAAGTCAGGCCAAGGAATAACTAGAATGTGGAGCAGAATTGTACTGATCAGAACAGCGTTCAGAGGTGTTTGTGCATTAGGATGATTGAAGCAATGCTGGTGCTTTTGAAGTGCAGAGGTTTATACTGCACTGACTCACTGGTTGTGCCCATCTGTTTCCCAGACGACAGTGATGGCCTCCTTCCACTTTGGTAACCTGTCCACATTGCCACCACTCCCGTTCAATGGGTGTGAATTGTGTTTCACTTTTCAGATCATTTACTTCAGTTTTAGAGCTCCAAATATCTTTTTATTCTTACTGCATGTTCTGTGTGGCATCTCGTGAGTATGCCAGCCTGCTGCCAGCATCTTCACTGCCCTCTTGCCTGCTGCCTCTACTCTAATTTCATGTGCACAACCACTCAGCAGCCTTGCCAGGAAGCTGAAAGTTCATCCATTTCAAATACACATAAATACATTTTATGTCATTTTTAGGATTTGCTGGTTGATAACTCTGTATTTCATTTTGGTCTTGAAAATCAGCAAGTCAGACCTACTCTCTGCCTCCCCTCTGTGTTCACATAGTCCCACTCTGGGATCCAATGCCATGGTGCTTTTTGAAGTGAATCCCCCCCCATGAAACAAGTGTTTGTTTCTCGTTAAGTTTCTTTGCTTTCTCACCAGGCACAAGCTCGCTGACCAGAAGACTCGCAAGTCGCTGGGGCGGGAGGAGTTTCGGCTTTTGCACTATGCTGGAGAGGTCACCTACAGCGTTGCAGGTAAGTGTGTGCATCATCTCTGCTGCCTGTCACTCTTTCGTCCTCCTCCTGTCCTCTGCCCTTGGAATTAAAACAGCTTCACTATATAGTAAAGAAAAATCTGGGCTTGGAATACGTCCACACATCATTTGATTAACCAGGTTAATTTCCCATCTCAAATTCCTGCCTTGTTGTGAAGTTCCTGTGGAACAGCAGTGGCAGCCTGAGCGGTTTCTTTTTCTTCCAGGTTTTCTAGATAAAAACAATGACCTTCTCTTTCGGAACCTAAAGGAGGTGAGTGTGGATAGAGGACATTTCCAATATTCAGCAGATTGAGGAGTCGGGTTTAAAACGGGGTGGGTGGCACTTGAGGGATTCTTCTAGGCTCCACCTGGAAAATGTGTGTCCATAGGACTGCACTGCCAAAAGACAAATTGAGGTGCCCAAAGTTCATTTTATTGTTAAAAAGCAAAACAAAAAAAAACCCCAAACAAACAGTTTTGTCCTGTGTTTCTCTGATAATTCTCAGAAGGATGCTCTGTACTTTATCTCTGAAAACGTCTCTCTCTGCAGGCCATGTGCAACTCTGAGAATCCCATCATAAATCAGTGTTTTGACAGGACAGAGCTGACAGACAAGAAGAGACCCGAAACGGTAAGAACACCAGAGCTGGGTGGAAGTGGGACCATTTCCTCTTTTTAAAAGACACGTCCTGTCTGGGATGGCAGTCTGAACGCAAACCTCTTGCATTTAAAGCTGGGAGACAGGTTTGTTCTGCAGTCACAAGTACCAGCTCTAAGTCATCGCTTCAGATGCAGTTTTCTTTCTTTTCTCCTAGGCAGCAACTCAGTTTAAAAACAGCCTCTCCAAACTCATGGAAATTCTGATGTCCAAAGAACCCTCCTACATTCGTTGCATTAAACCCAACGATGCTAAGCAGGCTGGTATGACCCTGGTGACTCTTCCTCTTTAATTTTTTCTGTGACAGCTATATATAGACCACTAGATCCCTGTCAGTGAGGCACAGAAAGGAGCTCAAATGACAAAGTCCTGCAAGACTCTTTCATTTTGGGTCTATGCCAGAGCTTCTTGTAGGCAGTGGCAGTACCAGCAGCCAGGAATCAGAATGGGAGCACTGGTCTTGGGTGGAGTAGGGTTATGTTTAAAGTGAAGAATTACTCACCTACAGAACTTCCTTTTAATGACCTTTAGTCTCCCTTCATTTTTTCCTCCTGTATGTGTAGAACGTCCTAAAGGAAACTTCATTTTGGAACTAAATAAAAAGTTCTATTAAAGGGAGGGGGGAGACAGGAGACACAAAGTTGTGTGGGACGGGCACCGTGGGGATGAGTTAGAGGTTCAAGGTAACTGTGTCAGATATAACCAAGAGCTGAGCATTCCCCTTCTCCAGATGAAGGAACTGCACAGGCTACACGTTAATCGTGTTTCTCTATCTTCATGCTCTCTCAAGATCGATTTGATGAAGTTCTAATCCGACATCAAGTGAAATACTTAGGGCTGATGGAGAACCTCCGAGTGCGCAGAGCTGGGTTTGCGTATCGAAGAAAATATGAAGTTTTCCTGCAGAGGTAGGATTGCCTTGGACTTCTCTCTCCCTGCTGCTCCCTCCCCCAGTCTGTCCCACCACTGTTTGAGGCTGGGGAGCTGTTCTGATCAGCAGAGAGACAGCCCTTACGCCTCAAAGACTTTATTTTCTTGAGGGAGCAAGAAGCACGGCCTCTCTCCCTTCCCACTGCCCTGTATGGACTGAACTTCCCTCCCTCACATTTCCTCTGCTGTCAATTGACAGGTACAAATCACTCTGTCCAGAAACGTGGCCTACCTGGGACGGGCGGCCCCACGACGGGGTGGCTGTGCTGGTGAAGCATCTTGGCTACAAACAGGAAGAATACAAAATGGGACGGTTAGTTCTTCTGTTTTCTTAATTTGAGATTATGAATCATTGAGCATCCATGTCATTGCTTTTAAATAAGGCTTCTCTATCTCACAGGTGAGGAAAAGATTAGAGATCCCAAAGGGGACGGGATGCTAAGGGCAGGAAGCAAACTTCTCCGGCCTGTTAAACATAATTCTGCGTTTCTATTTCTAGAACAAAGATTTTTATCCGTTTTCCCAAGACCTTGTTTGCAACGGAAGATGCTCTGGAAGTGAGGAAGCAGAGTCTGGGTGAGTCACACACCCTGCAGCAGCTTCATGGGCAGTTCCCTGTCTGTTTTCAGATTTTTATTTT
>NW_010309134.1:0-966 GCF_000700745.2 Antrostomus carolinensis
CCTAAGCAATAACCCTAAGCACTAACCCTAAGCACTAACCCTAACCCTAATGAGTAACCCTAACCTCTAACCCTAACCGTAACCTGTAACCCTAATCGTAACCCCTAACCCTAACTGTAACCCTAACTGTAACCCTAACCTGTAAGCTGTAATCCCTAACCCTAATCTGTAACTCCTAATTGCTAAACCTTAATGACTAACATTAACCCTAATGATTACCTGTAATGGCTAACCGTAATGTGTGTTAATTATGTTATTGAGGTTCATAAATTATGTTAATTAGGTGTGTAAATTATGTTAATTAGGTGTGTAAATGCTGTTAATTAGGTTTGTAAATTATGTTCATTGTGTGCATAAATTATGTTAAGTAGGTGCATAAATTATGTTAATTAGGTGCATAAGGTTTTTTAGTTGTGTGCATAAGTAATGTTAGTTTGATGCATGAAATAAGTTCTTTATGAGCATGAGTTGTGTTAATGGGATGGATTAGATATGTTAATTTTGTTTATAAATGGTGTTCATTAGGTTTATGGATTTTGTTGGTTATGTGCATAAATTATGTTAAGTAGATGCATAGGTTATGTTAATTGTGTGTGGAGAATGTGCTAATTAGGTGTATAGATTCTGGTAATTAGCTGCATAAATTATGTTAATTAGGGGTGGGCAAGTGTTTTATTGATTTGCATAAATTATGTTAATTATATGCATTACATGTGGTAATTAGGTGTGTAAAGTATGGTGAGTAGGTCATTGAAGTGTGGTGATTTTGTCTGGTAAATGTGTTAATTAGGTGTGAATATTGTGGTAATTAGGTGAGGAAATCATGTTAATAAGGTGCATAAGTTATTTTGTTTATGTTCATAGATTATGTTAGTTAGATGCATAGGTTATGTTGTTTATGTATGTAAATTATGTTAATTAGGTGTGTGAGGTATGTTAGATTTGTTAATTTTGTTGGTTTTGTGT
>NW_010309136.1:0-24127 GCF_000700745.2 Antrostomus carolinensis
GGGGTGTGGGGAAGAGAAAAAAAAGAAAAAAAGATGTATCAAAGTAAAAACACAGGCAAAAAAGGCAAAAAAAGAGGCAATCAGTGGGACAACCTGGTTGTAGAAGCCTATCCATACTGGTTATATGCTGTAAATTTGAATCAAGAACAGCAGCAAAAGGGAAAACCTGCAAGTTTCTAAGTTGTATTTTTAAATTTGCAAGTTGTGTGGTAAGTCTGCTGTAGTATTGGTATAAGATTTTAATGGATTACTGCCTAGCTGAGCCAAAATGTTTGCCGTTACTGTTGGACCACTAAAGTAAACTGCTGCTTTTTACAGTGCATTGGTGTGTACATGTATACTGTTTCACATTTTCCATATGAACACAAAAACATTGCAAGTCTATCACTGTTGTTGCCATGGTACTGTAAAGACAAAACCAAGAAAGAAGATGGCCAATCATTGTGTGTACAGTTTAAATTGTAATTAATAGAGCCTGTTGGAAAAAAAAAAAAAAAAGAACAAAAAAACAAAAAACAAAACTGTTGCCTTTTTCTTGTATAAAAGAGGATTTATGACAAAATTTAGCTGTGAGGAATGTGATTAAGTGTTTATATTTCTGAAAATGGAACAAATTGATTCAGGGGATGTATTTTAATGTAAACTGAATCAGGTATGTAAAGCTGTTTTAAAATGGGAGACTATATAAGTAATTCTAAAGCTTTTGTTGGTTTGCATATCATTTCTTTCTTCACAGTGGGCCTGCTTATGTATTATTAAGCACTTGTATGCGGTCTATGTTCTTCAATCATCATTTCTTGCAATGTGCTATAGACACAATGCTCTTTTCTGTGTTGATGAAAAGCAGTATGTGGGCCAATCTTTTTTATAAAACACTATGCATATATAAATACTACATTGTTCATAGCTTTATTTGACTTATTGGGTTTATACATAACACTAGTATGAGTAGATGTGGACTTACCCAGTACAAGCTTCTTTCCTTGGAACAGACACTATGTATATGATGTAGCAACAAAGAAGGAGAAAGTCTGTGAATGCTATTTTTATTATCAAATAAAGTTTTCCATACAAAGCATACATACGAGTGTAGTGATAAGATAAAGGAGGAGCCACACCTTAACGTTACTTACTCATCCCTGTCTAAATTAGTTGTAGGTTACAGTCTCCAAGGACCATTCATTAAATATGTATTAATCATCCATTAAATATATATTAATTATTTAACAAGCCTTAAAGCAAAAGTTCCCAGTTTTCCAATATTGAATTTTCTTCCCCAAAATAATCAGCAGCTAAGGGTTTAGGTGAAGCAGGGTTTGTTAACAATGTCTGGGTTTTGTGTCACTGGTCCTTCATAGCACATCAGCAGTGCAACAGTGTGAAATCAAGACAAGGTAGCAACTATTCTATTGCTGTTGTTGGGATTGTTGGTGATATATATATATTTATACGTGTGTATTTATCCATACATATACTTACATATATATATCACCAAGACTATATGTCTCCCATGTATTCGTTCATGAAATATATGAAGACTGTTAACTTAAGGATTGCAAAACTGTTTACTTTAAATAGATTTTCTTTTTAAAATAACTTTAGTAACTTTTAAACATTGTGCAGTTTGTCAGGACCCACTCATACATATATTTCCCATACGTCCACTAACTTGCTGGGAGTCTGGGCAGCTGGAGAGTTGCTGGTGAACGGTCTGTATTTCCAGTCACAGCATCTGCAGAGGGTTTGTCTGATGCAGCCTGAGTCTTCAGGACTGTGGTTGGCTCACTGAGAAAGTGGATATTTTATGTTTGAATCTTTTATTAAGTTCAATGCCTTTTTACTCTGAAATTATTTTGTGATGTTATACATTGGTTCTGAATTTGTATCTTCTGCTGTTACTGCTGTTTGTCCTCTCCTTGTTCTTGTTATAGCATAATTTAAATGATCTTAGAAAGCTGATTAGGTGAGTCTCAAGCTTTTGAAGTGTGGCTTTCAAGAGGTGAATCTCAAGCTAAAGAAGATATTACATAGTTAATACCAAAATTACATTTTACAGAAACATTTAGTTTAAAAAAATACAGCAAGTTTAACCAAGAAAATGTTATTCAAAATGCCTTGTTGGTGGTGGCATCCTTTCTACTGCTTCCAAACCCACTGAGAGCTGGAGCCCTGCTCTAAAGCATGAGCGTTGCAGCTCCATATTCCATGGTGCAGCCTTATTCACTTTAATTAATTCCAGCCTTGCTTCTGACCATAAAATATTTTTCAAAACTGCTAAAAATGAAAAGAAACCCTTTTTTTAGATTGCAACTTGGCTCATGTTTTGTCAAACAATGTTCTACAACTATGAAGCTGTCGAAAAGATGAATTAGAGTGTGTTTCTGATGAAGAACTGAAAAGTTTATGAAGTGGTAAGTGGAAAAGCTCTGCAAATTGATATTGTTAGCTTTGGGTTTTGTTTCAGGTTTGAGTTTCACATCTCTTTTTATCAGCGTTACATGGTCAGGATCCTGTGCCATCCATGTGCTCAGTCCTGTTATTTGTATAAGTGTTAATTAATATCCTGCAAGTTTTTTGACTGCAGAGGGGCTGATCAACCAGAGTAGAGACTTATGTGAGTTTTGATCTTTTTTATTAGAGATGCAAGTAACTTCTCTGTTAGCTGAGCTACATTTGCTGCCTTTATACACTTTCACTCCCTCTTGAATATTAATTCCTTGGCATTCGAGCCAGTGTTTTATTTAATAGTGATTTTGTGTTACATCCATCTGCTGTACTATGCTTGTTTTATCACCAGAGTAGTAATTATAGATACTGTTCTCCTCCTCACTTTGATACCTTTTGTTACAGCAGGCTTTCAGCTCTGTCTCTTGGCTGACTGTTCTGCTGAAGAACATTATAAATGGCTCATAATATGTTCAGTTTATTTGGTTCTCATAAATAGTTCCAGCAAAAGATGTCATTTATGACCCAGTGCTGCCATCTGTAAAAGTGTGCCTGTTAGGCCTTTGGGATTGTGTTTGCTGAAGATTTATTTTTAAAAAAGTAAGAGTAGGAACTAAAAAAAGTATCCCAATTTACTTAGCAGTTGTTGTAAATCGAGTGAATCTTGAGATGATGCCAGTTTCTGTTTTGGATGTGATGCTAATCCATCAGCATTGCTTCCTGGGTATATAATGAAGAGGCAGTAAAGTGTCACACAAATGGAAAATTGTGGGGTTTCAGGGCAGAGAGGAATATAAAATATGTGCTGCCACAAGGGCTGCTGCTTAAAACATGTAGAAATTCAGTAGTTGGGATTGACCATATGACAATCAGCCACACAAAACATCAACTTCAAGTCAGAGGTTGCTTTTCAGAATTTAAGGCATTTGTATTTCTTTTTCCTTACTGCCTTTTTTGCTATGAACTCACAGCAAGCTAGTGTTGTACTTGTATAACACACTGGGAAAAATCTGACTTCACTTTTTAGGACATCCTCTTCTCTTCCAAATTCCTATAAAAGGCCTTCAAACGACACCTTCAAATGAAGTCTTTACAATTAACATACAGATTGCTGTGATATGAATTTTACCCTTTAAAATGTTCTTGTAAATAATAAATGGCCATCAAAGTTTTAGAATGCAGTCATTGCTGTGGACATGAAGTTTGTAAAATATTTAAAATCATGTTTCTTGATATTTCTAGGACCTGGGAGAAGAAGACAGCACACATGCTCCTTCCCAGGAGCTGCACAAACTAACAAATTATATCAAAATGTAGGAAGTTGTCTGCAGAATTGTGTCTGAATTCTCAATTAAATCCCCATAAGTGGCTAAGGCCCTGAGCACATCCTATCAACTGGAGTATAAAATGCATTAAAATCAAGTGGTTTCTGCATGAGTTCGGGCTCAGGCAATATTTACCCCTGTGTTTCAGCAGAGTTTAGGCTTTGTATATCTGGGCCTAGAGGCACCAACAGATGAGCTCTGGCAAATCAACAGGAAAGTAATGCATGCCCTGGCCCTTCCACTTCAAAGTCAAACATCTCTGCATAAACTCATTTCAGTGATAATGCGAGCTGAAATGATGTGCCCTTCATTGAAGCAGCAGAGATGAACACCCACCATCAATGTTGCTGACTGGGCAGGTAAGGAGGCTGTTATCCTCAGCAAATCCTCTTTGGCAGCATGTGAATTGAAAATCCTCAGTTTCAAAGAGGAGCCTGAGCCTCGAGGTGTTGAAGTTGAAATGCAGGCAGTTTTATCTCTTCAAGGAATCTCATTAGCTTTAATTTTGCAGCAAATAATTTCTGAAAAGAGAACTTTTGAGGAAGTTTGCTGGAGCAGGAGGGAGAGACAAGCAGAAAATGGTCTGTGGAGAAATACTTAAGCTGAGCATTTACTGTGGTCATACTCAAGCAAACCCAAATTGCTGGCATTGTGCCTTAGCCAAGGTTATTTGGTCTGTTCCTAAGCTGATGTGACTTTGGTGATGACTGTAAGAAAGAGTCAGGCTTGTATAGAATGGGAATTCTACTTTGCTTTTATGTGGCTTCTGTAGACTAGACTTCATCTCCATCCCTGTGTCATCTATGACCAGTCTTACATTTCATCCTTCTTTACCTTGCACTTGTCAGAAATTTCAGTCTCCAGATTTTCTGTCTGTCATTAGAGCACTGAGTTTATGTGACATCGCTTTGCATCTGCTGTGAGTTAAGAGCATGTGTATGGATGTACCTGTGGCTGAGCTTATCTGCAGTAATTCATTGCATCAAGAAAACTGGGTGGTGGGACTATGCCTCCAAGCCTAGTGACTCCCATAAGTATGAATGAGATTCGCTGAATTAGCTGTCTTGCTTCTTTTTAAGGATAGACAGGAATGTCTGGGGGAGGAAGTTGGCTGAGGCTCATTCCATATGTGCTAGAGAAAATATTGATTGGATGTGGAAGCAACTTGGAGAGTTTCTTGAGGACTCAGGCTTTTGTTCCTCATAAATGAGCATTTTTTTTCCCTCATTGTTTCTCAGTAAGATTCTTCTGGATCCTGTTTTTGCTTCTAAGACTCCAGTTTGCTTTGGGGACCCACAGGCAACTTCTTTCCTCTCTGATCCAACAGTTGTTGCCACTGCTTTGAAGCATTAAGTCTGCTGGCAAAGCCTTTGCCTTTGTAACCTTTGAACTGCAGTTGTGTAACACAGGGCTCACTTCCAAGAACACAAGGCAGTTTCTCTGCAGTACAGTACACCACCAGGCATGGTCAGGGAATAGAAACAGAGGTCCTAACCATAGGTATGGAGAGCTGAGGAGAGGGCGACCTCAGAGAAAGCCAAGAATCACTTTCTGAAGGTCCGCCACTGTACCATGTTCGATGGGTTTCCAGATGTGACAAAACCTAAAAGAAGTTGGAGAATTTGTGTGGCTGATTCACAGTACTGAATGTATTATTCTGTGAAATGATTTACTGAATGGTTAGAAGATGTTTAAAGATCCCTGTGCACATTATTTCCATTATATTAATATCAGTTACAGAAAGAAAAGACCATAAAAAAAATATATGGCATATGTTTTTGTGTCATGTTTTCCTATATTCTTGTTAAGGATGCATCAGACAGCTGTTTTCCTTCTGCAGTCCCTTCTCTGGTTGAAAGGATAACTTGATGGGACAGGTGTTTTCAGACAAAATACTGGGGATGTCAAAAATAAATCTTCTTGCTCTACTTTATATATATTTGCTACCCTGGCAAAAGTTTAATTCTTAATAAAAGAAACTACTAACTGCACCTTCTTAACATGCACGGCACACATTGGCCCAAACAGTTTCTTTTTGTAACTCTGACCAATTAACAGGATCGAAAGTTGACTACCGCTGAATTTCCTTCTGCTTTTGGGACAGCTTGGTCTGGGAGTCTTCAGCTTAATTGTGCAATAACAATGCAAAAATATGCAAGCTATAAACAGCTCTGAAGTGCTTAACGTGACAATGCACGCACAGTTTTGACTATCTAGAGCTGGTGTGTGTATCTGCAGGGTGCATCGTTGTCCCGTTGGCTGGTGCCTTCCAGCTGCCCTCAAAGCCAGAGCATCTAGGGCTTGGGAGGCAGCTGGGCTGCGTTTATGCCAGCACTCAGTGGCTTGAACTAGTGGGCACACAGCTCTGCATTACTCCTGAGTGCCTAGGTACATCTCTGGGGCATCCCAGAGCCAGAAGGGGGTCTTTTGTCCATGAAGACCTCCAAGAAGGAAGGACTGCTTCTTTTTGCTGGTAGCAGAGAGATGAACACTGCCATCCCCTATGACATTGCATCAACACAAATATTTTACCCTGGAATTCTGCCTATCTTAAGAGATTAATCTTGGTTTGTAACTAATATTAATATTTACAGTCATTGCTTCTGCTATTACATTGCTTCAGCGTATTGCAAAAATTAATATCCCTCTGCTTACTAAAGGTTTAATTCATCAGCCTGACTCTTCTTACTCCAGTTAAGATTTAATAAAGATAGATCCTCCTTCTAGCCCAGCTTGATGACATTTCCAAATTATTTATCCTTTCTGTGACTGACATGTGTTTTACAGTCATGAAGTCTCATGATTTTTGCATCAAAAATTCTTCTATAAAAAGGATGCACTCTAATTCAGTGAGCCAAAAATAGACAGACACTGCCTTCAGGTTTAGATGTGCTTTACTCTCTGCTTCATTGTGAAAAATGAACCATAAGGATAGCTGTTCGGAGGGGAAAGTCAAGTGAATTTCATAGTAAAGTACTGAGTAACGAGACAAGAAGACTTGTCAGCTTCATTAGGAAGTGGATGTATGCTTGTTTGCACTTCTGTTCAAAATGAGGTTTGGTTTTCAGTATTTTTTAATATGTGTTTTTTTCTGCTTTGTGTTCTTCAGTTTCTCTTGCTACTTGAAATCTCCTGTAGCTGCTGCACCTCATGATTTATATCGTTGTCTTGCTGTATCTCTCTTGATAAAGTGGCATACAGTTGATTCCTTTATTTTCAGCATGCTCTTTGTCTTTATCAACTTTTACTGCAAACCATAGCAATTCATTCTTTCTCAGTCTCTGGTTCCTACAAGGTCTTGTACGAAAGGCAGGATGTTGTGAGATTGGGGCTTCATTTATCAGAACAGAATTGCATCAACAGTTCTGCAGCAAAATGGAAAAGTTGGGAAAACAGTGAAAAGCTGTACCAGCAGATTTCATACATCAGGCCATTAGCAAAAACTGATTTTCCAATTTTGCACAAAAACAGAGCGACTTTTGTTTGTGTGGAGTCCTGCCAAGCCCACATTAATTGAATTTAATTTGATTACTTGGAGCCCAGATGAAAATGCTTTTCAAATAATTAGTTGACTGTAATCATGGAGATCCTGATTCAGAAAAAAACCTTGCTGTGGAAAGCATACGTCCGAGTTCTGTAGAAGTCAAGGGGTGCAATCATTTAATTAAAAGCCTTCCTTAGCAAGGTCAGGAATGTTCATACGAGTCGTAATGACCAGCATTGTCTCAACCTATGCCAGAAACACCACCACTTGTGGTCTACTGATTGTTTTCATGGTTTCCTGTCCTTGGCTTTTTTTCTTAATCATTCTGATAAGGATCTCCATGTCTGAGACTCATTCCACATGTGCTATCAAGTGGTAATGCCCCTTGTGCAGTATGAATGCACAGAAAACCTAGTTGTATCTTTAAGTCCCATTACTGTCTTCTCCCTCCCCCGGACATTCCTCTCTGTTATGTCTTCCCCATGTTTCTCTGCTTGCTTTGCTCTTTATTGCTCATGTTCTCCAAGATGGAAACTGGCTCTATGCTGGGGGTATCCATCCATCTAGGTATACCGGATGAGAAGAGCATCTCTTCTCTCTCATGATGACCAGTAGCAAATAATTATCTTTTTGCTACAGGTTCTTATGGTCCCTATGCTGGACAATATTCCCAGTCTTGCCATGATGGTATTTCACAGCTCAGCCTCAGGTGTGTATTCAGACCCATAGGAGACATTTACACCTCAGGTGTCACCAGACCCTGGCTGAGGAGCCTCAATACTAACTGAAGGACACAGACCACAACACTGTGCTGAACATGCAGAATCATAGAATTGTTTTGGTTGCAAAAGACCTTTAAGATTATCGAGTCCAGCTGAAAACCAGACACTACCAAGTCCATCACTAAACCATGTATGTCCCTAAGGACCGCATCTACTTGTCTGTTTAATACCTCCAGGCATGGTGCCTCACCCAGTTGCCTGGACAGCCTGTTCCAATGCTTGATAACCCTTTCAGTGAAGAAATTTTTCCTAATACTCTCGATAAAGCCCTCTGCACTGCTGGTGAGCACAGCTTTATACTGAAAATTAAGATACCAAAACCCAGGTATACAGAACTGTGCAGGTGATTCAAATAAAATAGTGTTTCCATAGCAATGAAGTAGTGATGTACTACTCAAATGGTCTAGAGTTAATAAAGAACCGGGAGGAGAAGCTGAAGTTTGAGTATTTTCTGTGGTGGAAGCGAACCAGAAATGCTAAGGGAAAGACAGATGTTGAAACAAAGATAAAGCCAAGTGCGCAAAAATCCATTTTCTTAAAAATAAAACAACAACAACAAAAAAAAGGCCTGTCAGAATGATAGTCAGGGTAGCATTTAGCTCTCAATGACTAAGTTAAGAACAAAAAGACTGCAAGACTCAAGCAAAATGGAAAGGTAAACAGCTGAAGAGAGATTTCTGCTCAAAAGATCGCAAAAAGTTTTTCAAGGTTTTTTTTTAATTTTTTTTTTTTCAAAATGTTAACCTTTGAAAAATTCCACCTTCCTATAAGGTTGTACAAAAAAAAACCCCAAAACAACCAAACAAATCCTTCCCCCTCAAAAAGCCCCCCCTTCAAATGTTACTGTGTTTTACCTCTCTTGCTACACCCATAAGAAGAGCCTGCAGTGGAAATGTTTCCATGTGGTATGAATATTAAAGATCAAGCAGCAGAGAAGTACGGAGGAAATAGAGAAAACCTTGGACTGCTTTTCCCTGCACCGTCTCATTTTCTTTCTTTGCCTACTTAGCAGGGTTAAAACTAGGTCAGACTCTACCCGCCATGTGCTGAGGCTGCGGCTCTGACATTAGCCTGGAGCTGCCTCTGGCTGCTGTCAGCTTTCAGGGCTGGTATGAGATTTCTGGTGGAGTCGGCGAGGCTGCTCTTCCTCTCGCAGACGGTGGTGTAAATCAGAGTGACTCTGCAGAGGCAGCGGAGGAAGGCACAGCGAGGGATAGAGAAAGCACCGGCTAAGGACCTGCGGACACTGCAAGAACTGGCAAGAGATTGATCTTGAAGGACCAGGAAGGACCAGAAGAGTCTGTCATATGAACAATATTCACCCTCGGGGGAGGCGGCCTGGATGGTAGCAGAGCTCATGACTTTGGACAAGGGAGGACTTTAGACTTTTATGCTTCATAGAGTCATGGAATCGTGTGGTTGAAAAAGACTTTTGAGATCATCGAGTCCAACCATACCTGTCCAATACTAAACCATATCTCTGAGCACCTCATCTACCTGTCTTCTTCTCTGCTGAAGAGACAGCCAAAGGTTTTGTTATTGACAGGGATGGGGGTGGGGGAACAAGATGTGCGGGCAGGGACACTTGCACTGGGTTAAATGTGTGTCTGTGTGTCAGACACCTCATCTGTCCTTAGTGAAAACACCAGATATTTCTCCCTGTATGAAATAATGTGCACAGCAGCACACAGCGGTTTGCCACCATTTGGTGGCCTTTTTGCCTGAACAAGAGCATTGCTGACAAAGGACTGAACCCTGAGCTGAGTGTTCAGTGCCAGCACGTTGGCTCTGGAGGAGATGAAACACTCTGTGCTGAAGAGGCAGCAATTCCTTGTGGAATTCTGTCTCCCAGCAGCCAGGCTGGGGGGCAGTGAGGATCACCATCGCAGTGGGAAAGGTTGGCCTCAGGGCTGTTGCCACCAGTGATGGAGGCAGCTCAATTTCAGTGGGACCTGTGGGCCAGAGGGTCCTGGGGGAGGTTCTGAAGAGGGGAGAAGACAGAACCAGCCTGGATGCTGGGGGCAGTCCCTGTGTCATTTGCTGCTCCTTGGTTTCTGATCATGTCGTCTTAATGGTCTGTCTCACTACTAGCATCCCCTCATGGAAAACTGCCCTGTGTCACCACGTTGTGTGGCATGTTATTCCCTGCACCTGTTTACAGCTTCATTTATACTGCAACAGAGTTTAAAGAACAGACAAAAGTCCAGTAACTAGAGTTCCTTGGGTTTCTGAAATGAACCCACCTTTACAGGGAAGTGTGAGTCCTTATACACAGACACTGCAGCAATGTATTAGCCCTGACAGGTGGACCTTTAACAAATCAGCTCCAATATCGACAAGGTGAGAGATTTCTTTCCTTTTTTTATTATTCAGAAACACAAAATAAGGCAATGAGAAGGGAGAACATTCCCCAACATGCCTCTGAGAAATTTCCAAAACAAGTGCACCCATAATACTTGCTTATTGTAAAAAGAGCTTGGAGGGTACACAGACCTTGGGTCCCAGGCTAGTGACAAGATACCTGCTTCTCTTTTTTTAATGAGATATTCTTTTTTATGTTGTCCTTTCACTAATGATTAATAAATTGAGATTGTGTTTTCAGAAGGAAGGATAATCACAGAACCTCACACTAGACATGTCGGTCAGGAGGTTGGTGAGATGGGACAAGCGGCACCTAAATGAGGTTGTTGTATTCACTGTCTGGAGAATTTAACTCTCCACATTTATTGTGGTAAGTTCTGATCCCAAGGACCTAAAATGAAATTATGTGAAGACTCCAGTTTGATTTTATTCCTATCAGCCAGGACAAAATGGTGGACTTCTAGAATATCTTAACAATAGTAGGATGTAGGGAGGAGGAGGAGGCAGTAAACATGAGAAGAGAGCGATCTGAGTGTCTCCCTTGGTTTTGGCCAAGTTGAGCAGTGAGATGAAGGCAGTATATCAGCCAATACTGTTGTGTAAAGGATGCAAGATGCATCTGTCACACTTCACAGGCTGCAGAAGCTATTATCCTTTGTGAAAGGCAGAATATTTCACTAGGAGTATGTGAACCATCCCTGATCTACTGGATGCTGTGGAAATGGTCTCTCAGGCTTAGTATCTGATCAACCCAGCTGTGCTGAGTGGGGTCTCTTACTAAGCCCCTGGGTACAGCAGGGACTTTGACACTGGAGTCCCTCAGTGTAACACACACTGTGTTGGGGACAGTTCACTGGCTGTGGCATGTACATTAACTGGGGCAATCAGGGCATGGCAAGGGTGCTGCGGATGGAGGCACCAACTCAGAAAAATGATGGTGAAGCTGCTGCTGCTTTTCCAAGTCTGGGCCCTGCAGAGCATCCAGGGCCAAGCTGAGCAGGAGCTGTTAGAGCCTTTCCAGCTGAGAACCAAGCAATGGCCATCCAAAAGCTGAGGATGCAAAGCTCGGTACCCAGCTGCAGTGCCTGGTTCAGCTCAGGAGTGGTGAGACGGCTGACACAGAGGCTGGAAGAAAGTTGCTCATCCACTGTGTTTTGTACAAGGTCGGATGTATTTGGCAGAAATAACTGTGACAGTCCTGAGCAGATTCTCATTTCTGAATGTGCTGATTGCCGTCTTAGAAATTAGACACCTGCAGTGTATTTTGCATGCGTGCACACACATATGCAGTCCCTGGTCTCCACCCAGGATTTCCTGCATGCTAAACACCACCAAAGACTGTTGGTTTTTTTCCATCATTAAAGAAGTGAATCTAATGTGTTCCTTCAATCAAGATTTGAATCTATCAGAATACCTGCCCTTATCTTGTCTGCCAGCAGCAGCTCTGGACTGTGAGGTGCCCTTCCCACCTCAGCAGTCTCTTCTGATAATGGCTGGTTGTCAAAGTAAGTCCCCAGTGGCTTAGGGGTAAAGGGGTAGATAGCTTTTCTAAACTGCTTGACAGCTTTGGGTGAGGGTGTCTTTCTCATGTCACTTGTGGCAGGTCAGCCTTTGGAGAGGATTGCTCAGGCTGAGGTTTGGGCTTGGGAAGCAGGCATCAAGCTGAGCAGGAGCTCCTCAGCCACTGGTCATAAAGAAGGGGAAGACAGTTGGGCTGCCAAAATCTCCAATGAGGTCAGTGTGCAGCAAGACCTTTGGTTGTCCCTGTCACATATGCTGGTGGCCAACACAATACAACCCCCCTGCAGTCCCTTTGGGCCTGGGTATGGGAGCATTGGAGGATGATATAGACAGTTGTGAATGACAGGGGCCCATCCTCACAGAAGAAAGGCTTCCAAAAGCGCAAGGATCCTCTGACCCTTTTGGACCTGACCTGCAGACCATGTCCATGGGGTGGGGGGGGACAAACCCACCATTATGCTGGGTGACAGGGGCAGCACATTGGACACTCCCAGGAATATTACAATTTAAATTCTCTATCAAGCACCCACATGTTTATCTTGGAGAGCCTGAAAGAGTTATGAATCTGCTGAGTGCATATAGGCTGAGCTGGAGAGCAGAAGAACAATCATCATTGCTGTGACAGGCAATATATTATGGCTGGCTTGCCAGGTTGAAAAGTGAATGCTATTCGTCTTTGTGTTTGCTTTAGTGAGGGATAAGAGACTGTTTTGCTTGCTCAGGTGTTTTGAGTCTTTTAACTCTGCCTTTGTCTTGCTGGGTTTGGAAATTAGCTTTTAAGTGTTTGTGCATTCCTCCTCCCCAAACTGGAGGTTATTTGTGTGTTTGTTCAGAATGAAACAGATCTGCTGTATGTGATATTACTTCACGCTTTCATTGATTGCTTTGCTGCTGCTGCAGTTTTGGAGGGGAAGTGGCACAAAGAAGCTGAAGTAGCGTTTCTGTTTGAGGGGAATGAGGCACAGGAGTGTGCTGTTTATTTAAGAAGCTGTTGCCATGTTTGTCAAAGCAGTGTTGGTTTGTATAGGTCTCCTCTTCTGCTGCAAGAGAGGAGGATAAAAAGAAAGCATTCCAGTTCAGGTTAAAGGACTCACAGGCAAGAAAGACACCTGAACGGGAGACAAATAGGTGCAAACAGTGACATTCAGAAAACTGTACAGGGGCAAAATTTTTGGCCTTCCTTCTCGGATAAGTCATCTTCCTGCTAAGGTGGCTATCTGTTTCTGGAGCAGAATCAGTTTGCATCTGCCCTGCGGAGCATAAGTTTGTCAGTCCTTATCCATGGAGTCATGCCCTTAGTGTGACATTAGTGACAAATATGAAGCTGGTAATAATTTTTTGGGGGAGAATTATTGAGTTTGACACTGACATAGTAAAGATTTTGTAGGGTATCTCTAGACTTTGTTCCTGCAGGGAAAAGGAACCATTCCATAATAATTCACCATCTAATTCACCTAGAGGTGTCACAAAATATTCCTTCTAAATGACCTGCATGAGTCCTGGGTGGGTAGAGGACTTTATTTTTTATTTCTTGATTCACTGGGAATAATTCATTGGCTGACAGCTGTGCTTGTGAAATGACTAGGTGCATCCCTCAGAAACAAGCCCTGACAATCCACTCAGCACCTAATTTGGCTTCACTGCATCTGTGCACTTGTAGTCTCTCTGTTATGCAACCTCTGTGCCTCTACCCACAGTCTGTTGACATTCATTTATTCATTTGATTTCAGCTTTGCATGCAGCAACTGCTGTCATTTCCATATTACGAAAGGAAGCTGGGAACGTGTTGACACAAGGCTTGAGCTCGTGTCTATGCTCAGAGAGCAGATGGGGAAAGCTCTGCACTCATCAAGGAAAAGAGGGTATTCAAGGACATCTTCCCTTTGGATGGAGGCTCTCTTGGGAGAGATGATCAAAATGGGACTTCTGTTCCGTGAGAAAGGTTGGAATAAACATTTTGTCATATTTTTTGCAAAATAAAATTCCAGTTTACATGGCTGAGAAGAGGGAAGAACTTTGCAATGTTCAATAGAAACAACTCAAATGCTCTGATACTTTTGAAACAAAAATGAGCCTGAAAGGCCAAGCAAAAAGTAAATCTTGCTCTGGGTGCTCCAAAGGGCCTGGGATCCAGTCTCCCTCAGTAAAGACTCGAATAAACAGTGGAGCTTTTGAACATGGTGCTCCCAGCTCTGCAAGACAGCTAGGAAGCCCCAAAGTCCTCACAAAAGGCAGAACTTCCCGTCCCTCACCCCTACAGCTTGATGCCTAGAAATGCCCATTGGGGTGTGAGAAGCAGGTGTCTTGCAGCAGGTACACAAAAAATATTTAAGAGGGGTTTTTAAACTAAACTTCATGTTTGCCCTGGTCTGCAGGGGCAATGGACTGGACAGCTCTTACCTGATTTCTCACTGTACTCATCTACCTGGCTAGTGCTCTTCTTTTCCATACACATTGCCTACATTTGCCTCCCCCATTCCCAATTTGATCTATCAACTTGACACAAGAAATTTGATGTGGGTATGTTTCTCATCTGTATTACAGGATAAAAGCTGCCCTTTTATTTCTGCCATTTGGAGAGGCAAGAAAAGGTGGACAAGCTCTCCACAAAAAGGTGAGACCAGCAGGTGGCCTTTCATTTTCTGGGCTTGTCTGCTTGTCCTGAGAAAGATGGATCTTGGCTGAGAGACAAAAACACAAAACACCTATTGAATAATCTTCTACAGGTGACAAAGGCTGCAATGATAAGGGAAATGAGAAGCTTCCTGGAGGCAAAATGCAGGTCACCTGGAAACACTGACTTTAGCCTTCACACGTTTTCATTTGACCTCTTGTCACAAACTGGACAAAGCTCTGAAAGGACTTAGTTTATCTCTCCACAAATAGGAAACCTGCCTCCCTGTAATTTTTATCTAAAGTAGTTATGCTGTAAAAGTGTGATGACTGCCTCTGCAGCACTCGCCTGCTTCTATAATGAGATAATTGCAGATAAAGGTAATGTGTTTTTAATTTCATATCATTCTTAGGTTGCTGGTAGGTAAATGTATAGAAGATGGTTTAATAAAGCAATTTGAATTTTCCCATAGCGAGCTGTTGGAAGGATCTCTCAACCATAAGTGAACAGCACAGACTTGATCGATATTTGCAGAATTGCTAGAGAGGAGATTAGGAGAGAAGGTAAAATGTGATGGCCTGTCCCTGGCTTTGGTGCATTGACAAATGCTCAGGGCTAGGGCTCAGTGCTTCTGCTAATGCTGTTGAAGCAAGACCTGTGGCTTCTAGTCCTAGGTCTGCCAGAGATGGTTGTTTCTGAAGTCATGGAACTCTTGTGCCACCATAAAGTGACACCAAAATTATTCCCTTGCCTCCTGCTCTGGAAAGGTATGAATAAGAAATTTTCTTCTTTGAGCACCTGTGGGTGCTGGGTGGAGCTGAACTCTGTTGATATCTCCTGGGCTGACTAAGGACCAAATCAAGCATCCAGCAAGCTTGGGCTTTGATATTCCCTTCCACCAATGAAGGAAAATTCTTTTTACTTAATGTCTTGCATCATTTGACATAAAAGATCAGCTCCTGTGTTCCTGCCTTCTGCCTGCAACCACTGAGGCTGGTGAGGAGTAGTCTGGTTGTAGCTGGTGTCTCCTCTGTGGGGTGAGTAGCCTAACCAGGAGAATAACAGGAGCTGTTCCCACACAGGTAGGCATTGCATTAAGAAACTGGCTCTTTGTCCTCCGTTCCGTATGTTTTGTCCACAGCACTTTCTTTACACAAAAGGATTTTTCCCAGCACTGAAAGCACGAGCATTTCTCTGTTATTAAATTTCTGCTTCTCTCCCCACATTTGGAAAGGAGAGTATGCAGAACAATGCTGGTTCTCTAGCTCCCTGACATCTCTTTGATTTCCCATATTGTCCAAAAACTCTTGTTGTCTCGGTCAATAGCACACTCAACCCTTCAGCCATGCAGGGAGCATCAGCTCACTCATTAGACAATTCTTTAGGCTGTTTTTTCTTTCCATTTTTATATCTGGCTTACAGCTGTATTCTTCACCTTATGGAAATCTTACCCAGTGTGCTCAGGTCTGAGTGGAAATACGTGCTGTTTACCAAGCAGCCTCTTCAGCTGCTTTCTTTCAATTCATCTCTTCTTAGAATTCAGCCTCTGAGTTTTGTACCAGGTAGGATTGCAGCAGCTGAATCCTGCCAGATTCGCATGTTAAAGTACTGTGTACGTGGAAATAACTTTAATAGCCCTGAATATGAAAGAAGTACAGATTCTTCTGCCTAGAATGGGATTTTGACTCTGATTAAACTCTCAAAGATAGTGTTATCATATTTCTTATGAATGTTTGGATAAGAACAAATTATTTTTTACTAATATTAGTTAAAAAAGCAGTTTCTTTATTTATGTTTGTGCTTTGTGGCTGAAATATATGATAACAAATCCCGTCTGTCTGTTTAATTGATACTCACAACGCAGCAAAGAGGGCTGCCCAGAATAAGACATTTGACTCAGCAAATGGTAAAAGGTGATTAATGTTATTTTAAAATGTAATTACCATTTGGCACAAGGCAGGTTTGGGTCTTTTCTGATTGCTGAGGAGATGCAGGCTGGATGTAAAAGGCAGTTGATGCTGCTGGTGCTGGATGAACTGTAAATGTTTTATGACTTCTCTCACCTTAGAAGAAGTGCAGTGCCAACCTGTCACAGGAGCACATTTAATTGCTCTTTGACAACATTTTCATTGTTGCCTGAATATGCACTGTGGCCCTGCCTTCCACCCCCACCTCTGCCCTCAGAGCTCTTGACATTAAAAGCTATTGATGGATGAGCTTGTTTTGACTAATTTTGAATCCACTTGAACATTATGGGTTTGAAAGTTCAATCCTGATGTAACTGAGTTCACGTCCTGGGGGAAAAGAGGATGCTGGCAGAAGGGGAAGGAATTCCAATGGGAAAAACTGATGGAAGAGAGAGAAAGGTGATGAGGAGAGACATCAAGACCCAGCTGATGGTGGGGAAAGGACCAGAAGCAGAGCAGAACAGAAAATTAAATACAATAAGTGTGTGTGGGCATGTATTTGGCTCATTTCTGAAGCTGTACTTAACAGTGGGTTTTCTTCTTGCCTGGAAAGGGATTAAGTTAAGAATATGAAATTTATTTTGCAAGGAAAAATACAAGTTTTACATACAATGGGCTAAAAAAGCTGATGAACTTGATCCTATGTTCCAGACCATGGAAACTTAGATTTTTTACTTTTAAAAGAAATCATCCCCTTTCTCCCCACCACTTCCCCTATGCTGTCCCAGCTCAGGTAGATGGGAGAAAGGGATTAGTGCAGAAATGTGACTCTGATGGCTGTGGGAAAGTCAGTTTTCAACCTGAGGGAACTGAAAAATATCAGGCACATGTTGGATTGTGCAAGATCAGGTGCTGCGTAAGACCGAGCTGATCGCTGCCACATGCTGAGAGACTGTCCACTCTCACAAAGGTCTCTCCTGCAACAGGGCTGGTGTGATCAGGCAGAGGAGGCTCAGGAAAAGTTAAGATACACAATGCAATCTCCCATTGCTTCCAGCATCTCTTCCAGAATGTGAACGCCCTTTCATCACCACTCAGAAATATTAATATCTGCTCCACTCATTGCATCATATCTGGATGGCTGACAGCATGTAATAGAGGTCAGAAAGGATTGTATTTCTTGGTCTCCACTTCACTGGTCAGGAACTGGCTGGTGTAGATGAGGCATGCTTACAAGATTATAATGGTAATTTGTAAGCCTTTGCTCGAAGCACTGCAACTGAATCTGTTGTACAAGTGAAGCTGATGGCTGAATTCCAAGTCTTTGATAAATCACTTTATTGCTGACCTAATGAGTTCTTCATGACAAGAAGATTTCTGCAGCGGCTCATTCAACAAGCTATTTTCTGTACTGGTGGTCAGGACTGAAGAAATGGTTGCACACAGAACAACTAGGAGGTATGCCACTTTCCAGTGATTAATTGGAGACTTGATTGAACTCGCTGTCAAACACCAGATGTTCTCCCTTTTGTAAAAAAAATAAAAAATAATAATTTAAAAATACATCCAGACAGTGGCTTAATTTCGATTTAATTCATTAGCTGCTGATGTCACTGCATTCCGCCGTATTCAAATAATTGATAAGATTAATGTCTTTCCTTCCCAAGAGACTCATTCTTTCTTTTAATTAATCACATTTTTTTTATTTGAGGGGGAGAGGGGCAAGAATCTCTGAACCTGCTTTCCTTCTTCCCTCCTTGCAGAGGAGGGTGTATGGGCAAAAGTCTGGGTGAAGGTCTGGATCCACGTGCCTCGTGGATGCGGCAGCCGTGAGACCACTGCCAGCCCACGGTGCTTCTCAGCCCATTACCCCAAGCAGCAAACAGCCCTCCTACAAGCAGGCCTGAAAGTGAGGGACCATCATGGTCCATAGTGATGCTACCAGACCATCATGGTCCCCACTTGGCATGGGCACACGAGTATGCAGTGGCACATCAGGAGTGAGAACAATATTCTCTGCATTGTGCTTTTCACTCCCTAAGTCTTGAAGCACTTAGCAGAAGGGGCTGCTGTCTTTTCCTACCCTAATTACAGAAAGGAGAACTGAGGTGGGCAGCTGAGATGGCCATTTAGCTGCCAACTCTGTCCTGTTATCTCACCATGCCTTGTCTCCTGGGTTCCCTGTAGCATGGAAGCCCTTCTCTTGCACTGAAGCCACCTTTAAAGGCTTTAATGTAACAACCTGATGGAGCTATTTGAGGTCTTTAAAAAAAATGGTATCCTGGCTGACTAATTATCATGAGGTGACTAATAGCTAATGCTTCTGGGCAGAGTTGTACCTCTAATACCCAGTCGTCACTACATTTGCTAAAAATGAGGAGGAAAAAAAAAAAAAAAAGATAAATTTTGCCTGAGATGGAACTTTTTTCCAGGTCAAGTCTCTTCTTATTTCACTCTTAATCTTGAAGTATTACATAAAGTTTGGGGCTGTGAAACTTCTGTGAGATTGGATCTGAGATAATTAAAATGAAACCTTTTCTCTCCAGAGACTCTGTGTCGATCTGGGCAGCGCAGGACCATCTCATGGGACCCTCCCAAGGAGACATCTCACCACGCTGGCTGCCGTGTGCAGCGGGGGCTTGCTGTCCCTCCTTGGGTGAGGATATGAAGAGCTCCTCTGAAATCCCTGCAAAGCCCCAGCAGGCTCTGCTTAAATAGAAGATAAAAAGCACTAGTTTAAATAAAGCACATGATTCTGCAGTGATGCCAGCCTTCTACAGTGAAATTAAAACTCGTTGTTCAAGGTGAGTGCTCAGGGTGTCTGGAGCATCAAGGTTGAATTGCCCAGCAGCTGCAGGGGTGGCCATGGTTTTTTGCTGAGTTGTTTGACTTAGTAGCAATGGAGGCTTCTCTCATACCCTCCATGCTCCTGGCCTGGATTGCTGACCTTGTAGTCTCCTCCAAAAGCAGACATTTAATGAGCTTTCTTTGCCTTTTTAGGCCATATCCGTGTGCTTTGTTTTCCCTTTCTTATTCCAGGAAAGTTCCAGTGTTGGACAAGGTTTGATGTCTCACTAACATTTTGGTTTTTTCTTTCCTCTCAGGAATTTCCTTGTACTGCACAAAGACCTTTAATTCTCCATGGGAGCATTCAGGACCCTCCTTCAGGGCTTGGAGGAAGAAGGATGGGGCCATGTTCACCTCCATTAGCCAGGATCCTCCTGGGGCAGCGGTCACCTCTATTTCTGTAACACCTATAGGAGCTGTGGGTCATACACTGCATAAATGCTGCAGAAGACATGTAAGTGTGAAGGAGGCAAACCCTCCCGGTTGCTGTAATTCTACATTGCTCTGTTGACTTGCAACTCAAAGCATGCTAAAAATTTGTGTGTGTCAGAGGTAGTAAGTGATGTGAAAACAGAAGATCACTGGGTGTCATTTAAAATCACAAAGAATTTAAAATACTTGCCAAACATCCAGTTTGCACAGGATGATTTTTTACTTTCATGTATGATAATGGACGTGCGCTTGGATGTAAAAATCTATTCAGTAGCCACAATTTCAGTAAGTTCATTCCAGAAAGGAGTCTCAAAACCACTCATTTTACCATACCGGTGCTTTCATTGGCATGTGAACTGTGCACTTTAAAAAATTGTCCAAAGAAAAGTTTACAGATATTGAAGGAAAGCTCAGGGTGTTGGGACTGGTCTTTTATATATATATACGTATAATGGCAAGAATCAGGCTATCCAAGTTCACACCAAGAGATGGTTTTAATTCAGTTATTTGTCTTACTTTTTTTTCTGCGCTGACTGATTAATTTTCTTTCCATTTAACCCTTTGCTAATTTAAGCCATGGTAATCAATGCTCGACACCTGCATGTCCTTAACTGTGTGTTGGCATCTAATTGTAGGAGCAATAGATTTGTTGTAATAGCTGGGAGAAGAAAGATGTGTGACATTTTTGGGAGTGGGAGTGTGGTGTGTGCATGATGAAAATTAGGCAACCAATTCAATTCCCTATTGAAAATCACTATGTGCGTTATCTGCTATCTCATCACGCCCGTGCAGAGCTATCAACAGCTGTGATATCACAGCTGTCAACTCATACAACCTTGCAACTTATGATTAACAGGATTTCCTCTTCAGTTATTAAAGTAATAACAAGAGAGACTCTGTGGCAAGCAACAGAATCCACAGCAATTGAATGTACTGTTTCCCTGAGATATGCCCCAGCTTATTTTCTGGAAAAAGGTATTAAACACCCCACTTTTTTAATACCTGTAGTCAGCTGGAGCTTTGTGGGCTGCATCTTGCCAAATCTGAACTGAGTAAGCTCCCTTGATTTAATTGCAGTCTTACACTGAGCCTTTGGCTCCAATTTAGCTGTTTAGTGTTTTGTCTCTGGTGGGACCTGGAACCAGCAAGGGCTCAGGGGTGGACGTGCTGGGACTTTCCTGTAAATTGAGTACACTGAGGACATCAAAGGGGCTTTGAATTATTAAATTGGCCTACCCTTAGATATCTAGAACATACACTAAATAAGACAACTTTTGAAAAGGATAAACTTAGATCTGATAAATAAATAAAAAGGGTTCAGAAACCCATTTCTCCCCAACCTTATATATACTTAGCAGGACAGACTTTGCCTACCACCTTTCTGGGGGCTCCAGCAAGCTCCACACAGATCCCTCTGAGTCCCTGAGGCACTGTCTTTCCCACTGTGCTCCACAGGAAGGGTTGGCACCAGCTGCCCACCACTTGCAGAACTGCCCCAATCCTGCATGTCACATCCCACCCCTTCACTGGTCCTGCCGTGCTGCCCAGAGCTCCCAGCTTGGTTGTGACACCTCCTGGACCACTGCCACCCAGCACAGGCTGGGTGCCTGGCAGGTAGTGCACACCTTCTTCCCAGGCATCACCTGGGGTAAGACAGATGTCACAAATCTTTTCTTTTTTAAGAGGACAATGGATCCCATTGTAAGCAATGAGATTATTCCTGGAAGCCCTCAAGTTTGGCATTTAGCATTTAACTAGTCAGTAAATCATACTTCCTTACGTGCAGTGAACTTGCTTGTGGCAGTAGTCATTGCCACGAGCACTTCTACCTTCCAACTTTATAAAGAAAATCAACTAATATAGAATGACAATGAAGACAGTCAGCCAATTCTTTTGTAGCCATTCTGTGGTGTAAACTCCAAAACAACTCGCTGCTGTTTAGCCAGAAACTTGATAGCATGATGGAGGTCTGTGTCACAGCCACATGTTAGAGAGTCCCCAAATGTGGCGAGTTCTTCATCTTGTCCTCATGGGCTTGTATGATCATCAGCAATTCCTTTTCTTCTGTTTCTAATCTGGAAAATGAAATTACTGCTCTCCCTTGTCTACCAAGATGCCAGGTGAGCTGGGTCAGAATCTTTTCTGGAACAAGCTGGACCTACTGTAAATGATAAAGCAAAATTTGAATTTGACATTTTGTAGTCCAGCTCCAGTCTAACTGCCTGCCTGTCTATCAATGAACCCATGTGTACTGGCCTGTCTATCTGTCTTGTCCCATAGCCAACAACTACACTCATATATATGAAATTACATTTCAGTCCTGATTTACAGAAGTATTTAGTGCTCCATAAATCCCTCTGCAATTCTGGACATTTCATCATCTTTGCTGGTATTTTTGGTGTAAAGCTGACAAATAAGCAGCAAAGTCTTCCATTCACTGGGTGCTGTAATCAACTAGCTATAAGAAGGGATGGCAAAGTTATTTATATTTTTCAGAGAGAATAATTCTTCTCTCTCCTTCCACATGGCAGAAAAAAATGCTCTGGTAATGTAGGAGCTTAGAATTTCCTTTCAGAGTGTCTCTAGTTGACTTATGAGACAAATGAATGCAGTTCACTTGTATTAAAAGAATGTTTTATAACCCTTCTATACAATGAAAATGATGTGTCAGGTGTAAATATTCTGGAGTAAAAATTGCATCCACTAAAATTTGTGAAAGAAATAACTAAGGAAAATGATGTTGCAAGCGATTTCTCGCCTGACCTGGGGCTTTGCAATTCATCAGCCACCCAGCTTAGTGGTCCTCTCCTGCTTTCCAGTTCCAGCTTATTTCAGGCCAACGAGTCTCAGTGAAAGGCTGTGCACTGTGGCTTCTTAGATTATCACTAAATAGGGTGTTTCCACTGAAACTATACTTATTTAAGTGTTAAGGTCACAATTCTTCAATACCTGAGGTGGCACTTCAGGGACTTTGATGTCCCCGTGCTAATGTCCTGAGGCAGACTGGTGGGTCCTCTTGGAAATCTAGAAACTCATATCCACATTCTGTTTGAGAAATCTTTCCCCATTTTATAAGGGAGAATTGGCTACTGATTTGACTCCTTGCATGTTAGGTATTTTGGACCTCATATATCCATTTTTTATTTTTTTTTTAAGAACTGCTTTTCCATTAAGAATGAATTGAACGTTTCCCATGAATGCTTTGTCTTTTGTCCCTTTTCCCTTACCTTGAGAAAAGCTCATCTTCACATCCTTGTTTACTCATAAGATGAAAAAGTATCTTTTCTTTCCTAGTCATCCTGTATGAATCTACAATAAAAATGAGGCATAGAAGCCATCAGAGACATAGCTACAGGCAAGAAACAAAGTGGGCTTAGTGACCTTGATGTGCATGCCATAGTTGTTATGGCAACAGGCAAGTGAAACCACTGTTGCTACAGCTCACAGAAATAAAGCAATCTCAGTCACTTAATGGTCATTATTCTCTAGTAACTTAATTCTGAGTTTGCTGCAAGCTAAACTACAAAATGAGTCAGCAAACGATCCAAAATACTTGATAGAAATATGAATGAGAGGGGTTTTCTTTTCAATCCCCTTTCCCTGAGTCCATCCAGTGATGGTGTCAGGAGCAGCCACAGAGGTTTTCCAGCCCTGGGTGACTCGGGGAGATAATTCCCAGCAGTTATTAGGAGCCACATTGTGACACGAGGTGCAGCCTTGAGGCAGGAGCAGTGGATGGTGCTGACCCCCTGGAAGAGCAAGAGGCAGCGTGGCCTAGGGACACCATCTGCTCTTGTCTAAGAATGGTGATTTGCAGCTTGGATTAAGAACAACAAATTATAATACTGTTGCCAACAATACTAGAAAATATAGATCTTTCCTCCTCTCCTTGTATTGACTTATTTGCTTGCTGGAAAATTAAGGAGATACTATACTTTTATTCTTGCTTGACCAGAGCTAAGATTTGGCTAATCCTCTCAGATGTTTGGGGACAAGACGGGAATATAATTAGACTGGGTGAAAAGTAATTAATTTTATTGGTGATTTTAATAGTTAAAAATAAAAACTCCTTTAAGAAATTCTAGCAAGCTGAATGTTGGGAAAATTTTTTGGGGGGATGAATTTTGTAAACCTTAAACAGATTTAGGGATTCTAGCAGAATAGAAAAGTATAAAACTTCAAGATTAAAACAAGTGTGCAAATACTGATGCCAGTTTTCACTGAAAATGGCAAAAAAAAAAAAAAAAAAGCCATGAAAAATAATCCCAGTAACATTCACGTAAACTGAGTGCACACAGTGGGAAATAATTGTAGTCAAATTGCATTTTGCTGTGAAAATGAGTATCACCATATGTTTGGAATATTACTGTTTCTGAATTCTTTCATAGACCAAAGCCAAACAGAAGATA
>NW_010309136.1:24164-83234 GCF_000700745.2 Antrostomus carolinensis
TGCAGACATGCCACCAAATCCCATGGACATGTCATTGCAGGCTCTAGTGTCCTGTTCCGTGGTTGTGAATTAATGAAGAATTTTCCAAGGGCTAATTGCAAACCCCTTTAGATTCCCAGTTAATTTCCAACAAGGCCAGATGTGAATTTGCAGTTCAGGCCTCTATATTGTTCCAGAAAAAGCAGTGGCATTAGCAGCTGAAAGCAGTCATTATGTGTTTGTTCCCACAGCAGCCTGATTGCTCATCAAGCGGAGCAGGATCTTCTACAGGTTGAGCTGGATTGCAGCGATATACATATGTATTCCTTCTCAAAAACGGACACAATCAGGACATTCATGTATCCTGCCAAGATGCCTCTTGGTTTCAGATGCCTTGGGTGATTGCAGGGAAGATTTGCTTCTGCCTCTGTATACGCTGGCATTTATCAGGATGGTCTCCACTGAAATCAGCAGTATTTGACTAAAATTGTAATCGATCCTGAGGGTGAAAGCTGGTCCTATGGAGGACATTAGATTGGTGCCCTCGTATTCACGTGGCTTTGAAAATGTGCCTGGCACATCTCTGTGATCCTGGGCTTCAGAGATTAAGATGAGTGCTAGGACATGCTATTGTCCTCAGGCATTGCTGCTGGCTCAGCGGTACGGTACCGAGCAGAGGACTTTGGCTGCTTAGCTGAGTTTCATTAAGGTTGTCCTGCCAGGGAAGAGATGTTGTGTGGAGTTGCTTTGCTGTGGTAGCTCTGTCACAGCTCTGCATTTGGCATGAACTTACTTCTGCCTCAGCCTGAGCGAGCTGCCCAGGGTGGAGGAAGGTGCTGCTTTCCTCTCACCTGCCAAGGAGGATGCTCTGGGGCTGATCCACATACTGACTCTGAGAGCCACGTGCTGGCATCCCCCTATGCTGCGTACCCAGTGGGCTGGGGAACTGGGTGGCCATGCAGCTCAAATCCATATGGAGTCAAGAGAATGTTTGAGAGGTGCCACAGTCACTATTTGAGAAGCTACTGTAATGTAGATAAAAAGGGTAACAATTGTAGTACCAGTTTCCTTCAATATTGTAGATCTTATTTGATGCCACAGTTTGCAGAGCCTTTCTCTGGTGTGCTAAAGACTTTGCTAGAATCCAATGTAGGGACTTCAATCCCTCTCTGACTCCTCTGTATCATGTTGGTTTTGGAGAAATCCACTTAGTGACATAAATTCCTAAGGCTCCTCATATCCAGTACTCTTTCATCTGCTACTTTAAAACTCAGACTAGCTGATTGTTGGCAGGGCCTCCAGAAACTACATGTAATTAAAGTATTCATTAAAAAAAAAAAAAATTGATCATTAAATTAAATGGTTATTGAGAATGCTGTTGCTAAACAGCCAAGCAGATGATTAAGCAAAGCTTTGCATGAATATCAAGAATAACAAAAGTAGTGGTGGAAATTGCAATTCTCCTTGACATGAACTGCAGTATATTCCTATTCACACTGGAGTTTTCAACTGTACCATCAGAAGGGGAAGAGCTGCAAGAGATCTGCCCTGTCAGAGTGTTGCTAAGTGGTAAACAAGTTCACATGGTGATGCTCCTGCATGAGATATGCACAAGTTTTCATTGTCTCTAGAATTACATGTGGGAATATGAGAGTCCGAAATGGCACATGAAGGTGTCAGTTGGGAAAGAAAAATGTTTTTTTTTTTTTCTTTTTGAGGGAATAGAAAGGTATTTCAGCTAAACTCTTGACTTGCTGAATGTTCTGTTTTATTCTTTTCATCTTTGAAAAACCCTTTCCCTTTCACTTCACTATGCATCATTCCACAAGATATCCCCAGCCAATGTGTCTGTTTGTAGCAGGGTTGGTTTTTTTTCCTGATCAATGGCATCAGAACTGCTGCGTTTGAAGTTTTATGGCATTCTCTGATTTACTGTTTTTTTTAATAATGTATTGTGCTTGAGACCTACCTCCGCGATTGAAATGTCACTTAGAGTCAATGTGGCCATTTCTTGGGATAACAGGAGCAAGAAAGGTCAAATTTTAAAAAAAGAAAGAAGGTAAGAAACAAAGAACTGGTGACGTCCAACTGCTTGGGAAGAGTTGGAGGTGTCTGCGAGTACTTGTTCAAACATTCACAGCTTCCCATCACCTTTCCTACAGCATTGTCTTCTGTTACAGTTAAAAGACACTAGAAATTTTTTCTTTACTGTTCCAAACATTGTCATGTAAGGGTGGTACAGTTCTTTTTGTGCATGCTTATAATAAGAGATAGTTATTGCTTGAAAACCTTCTTCTAAATATAAAAGGAAAAAAAACCCCGAAAGGTAGCAAAAAAGACTTGTCTTCCCACTGCTAGATAATGTGGGCGTAACAACCTCACAGATCCAAGCTGGGAAGGGAAGGCTATGGAAGTGGTAGGAGTTTATCCACCATTTTCTGTATCTGTTTGGCTTTTGCAAGGTGCCTGGGCTTGTTCCTTGAAAAATGCAGCTGGATTGCAATAATGCAGTTTCCCTTTGAATATATTTGGGAAGCAGGTACTAAAGCTTTGATGCTATAGATGAGATGAGAATCTGGTTAGTGAAACAGTTTATGTTGGTAGTTGTGTTCTGCCTGTTCGTGCGCGTTTAATCGACATCCTTGTTTAGTACCTCACTGCTTTTCTTGGCATTTTTTTTTTCTGTGTAAGGTGCTAAAAAGGACAGCAGAGACAAATAGAGATTTAATTTTAAAACTGGAATTATTCTTGAAATAGTGGAAGAATGCATATAAATCAAGCTGGTAGCATTTTCTGATCATCAGTAACTGCCCACACTATTCTCTGCAGTCTCAATTAATAATGTCCTGTAAAAGACTCTTGGAGAAAGCTTGTGGCACTTGGGAGTAGTTCAACTGTCTTGTCTGTGTCATTTGACAGAAAGACTCTGGGTTGTTTGACTTTTTTTGCCAGGGCATTGAATTATGGGCAGTGTGAAATATGAAAAAGGCATAAAAGAGTTCTCTTAATTATTTGATGCTTTTTATTAGAGAAAAATGATGCTTTTGTTGATCACCACTTCCTGAAAGCAGCATTTTGGGGAGTTCAATTTATTGATTTAATAATAAGCATGCTCTAGCCCCTGGGCTTCACCTCTGCCTGAAAGCATCTCTGGCTGGGGAGGGAGCTGTAGTCTATTCCTCTGCATCGCTCAGTCTAAGGCTTGAAATAGTCATGAGGGATGTCAGTTCATACAGCCTGGAGCTGAACTTGTTTCTCTCTGTTTGTAAATAAGTGTAGATTTTACAAGATAAATTAGTGAAAGGGAAGTATTCCTCCGTATGCAAATAAAATAATAAAAGGAGGTAACACACAATGGAGAATTTGGAGGTCCTGGGTTTCTGTAGAACCAGTAAAATTTACACTATAAAACATTTCCCGAGGAAAATGATGGGAAAGTTTAAAGAAAGGGGGAAGAGGGAACTGCTTCCTGCTCCCTCTGGTAGGATGAGGATAAGGCAGCAGAACATCTCCCTCCTCACAAAACATATGAACAGGACGTCTCTGAAAATATCATATGGAAGGAAGGGATGATTCATTTCTCTCCACTGCAGGTGTGATGCTTTGGCCTTGATTGTGCCTTACACCACACAAAGTCTCTGGGCTCTTCAAGACACTCAGACCACTTGAACATTGCAGTTAGGATGTTAACCTAAACAATCCAAAAATTGCTGCCCTGCTTGGATACCCTCCCCTCAAGAGAGTGCTTGTTAGCCTCAGACCCTGGCTTCTTTGGAGAACTATCCAGAGAAAAATGTTTGCAGCGTTGGAAACCATGTTAGCAGTGAGTAATCAATCAATCAGCTCCACTTGCGTAAACACAGATAGAGAGCGATTGATTACTCACAGCTCTGCTAACGATTGTAGCACTAACAGGCCCCAGGGTTTTAGGACTTTAAATGGACTAAAAATTCATAGTTGCTATTGGGATCTGATCACCTTTCACCTTACTCAGAAAGCTGAAAAAAATTGAGTTTTTTGGTACTAGGATGCTTCTAAAAACAACCTTCTTTAATGCAATCCATAAGCTCTCTCCGGTGAGTAACTTGCTGAGTGTGAAGGGGAGCTCCTGATGCTGTTTTCATGTACCTCTGCAGCTATTCCACTGCCTTCTTCTGCATCTGTGCCAAACCTGGTCCAGAGTTAGTGCTACAAAGAGGAGGAAAGAGCAGTTTTGTATTTCTCTAACCAGTATTGGGTTTGACTGGGGAAGGAAATGCTAATGACAGTATGAAACGGCAGTCTGTGCTCTCTGATAGCTTGTGCATAGGGATTATCCCAGCTGTGCCAGGTTTGTGCATAGCATGATTATGCTGGAAAGATTTTGCAAAATTCAAGAGAATTGTTCAGGGGGAAGGAACATCTCTGGAAGATTTTGCTTGAAGATCTGAAAACACAATCTGCCTAATTTCTTTCTTGCCTGGCCATCCTGTGAGATGGTGATGTTGTACTAAGCTGCAAGAGAAGGGAAAAGCTCAGCTCCTTTCAATGAGAAAAACGACTGAAGTTTTCAAGGGAAACAAATACATTAATATTGTTGTAACCAAGGCAGACAGCCTGTTTGTTGGCAACTTCTTGAACAGTTTTAATGTAGTTGTCTACCCTGTGTGGCAATAGCAATATGGAGATAAAGCAGCTTTATGGGGCTGCATGTATCTTCCTGAACAAGATTACTTGCTTTTTAAATAGTTTCCAATACCTAAAATAAACCAACTGAATTGGAGACAAACTTCAAGTAAATCTCTCACCTTCTATTAAATTTCATTCTGAATCAAGCACCAGCTCAAAGCAGATGTATCTTCACTGCACAGTAGTCTGGATAGAGTCTCTAATCTCTTCCTCCTCTAAATGCAAAGTATTTCCCTCTGTAGCTCGTGTATGGTCCTGCAGGATGGTACTCACCAAGGAAAATTCCGCCTTCAGAAGGGCTCGTATGGTGAATGGGCTGGAGCACCTCGGGGCTGAGAGCAGCAGGATTCCCCTGTGCATAGCCCAGGCTCTGCAGACACCCTCTCCCTATTGCTCTTTCTGCCCCTTCCCCACAAATTCCTGGTTCATTTTCCCTCACGGCTGTTTTGACTTGTCACCTCTTGTTAGCTGGTATTATTTTTCACAATAAGACCTTAAATTTGCATTTGCAATATCAATGTGTTGCTTGTTGGTTACAGCTAAGCTGATACATCTTTTGCTAAGTTAAAGTAAAAATACTCTTCAGTGTTGCTTCAATTAACATGGTGTGGTAGCACTGACATCCCAATGACTAAGCACAGTCAGAGTTTAACTGATTTAATTTAAATGTCTTACAGCAAAGGAATTACCCAGGGTAAACACAAACCCTGTATCACTTTGTTCAATGCTTTATTAGTTTCAATGCGAAATTAGCTTATCAAAGATCTTACTAACATCCAGTCATTTTAACATCTTTATGTCCTTTAATATTTTTGAAACAAACATATGAAGAATCACAGCTCCTGAAGAGTATCACAGCTCCTGTATGAAATGGGACTTCAATTCTACATGCTCAGGGAGTGGTTTTGCCCTTCTTATCAAGGCTGGATAATGACTCATTCCTCCAAAGATTACAATGCTACTCAGTCAGAGAAAAGGAGCAAAAGCCAGATCCAGAGGGCAAAGTGAAAATAAGAGCCTCTTCTGTATCTTGAATGAAGCCAGAGATTTAGGAAACCATTTTTGTTATGTTGTAAAGGTTTTATGGCTCTGGACTTTTCCATGCAAAAAGTTTCACTGTGTTAACATTAGGGTTTTAACGTAAATCATCCTCAGAGCAGACTGTAAATATACACAGGGATGGAGCGAGAGGATGCACTGGAGGAAAGTACAGTTAAGCACCAAATATGTGAAAAATGCAATTGAGGTGATCAGCAAATGCTGGAGAGAGGACTTGACACATAGGGCTGGGAGATACAAGGACCACTGTTGTCCTCCTCTGTCACTGCTTAGCAAGGTGTTCAGCTTTGTACTGTGTTACATGAGTCTGGTTCCTCAGTTTCTTGGGCTTTGAGGCAGAGGTTTTCCACGTCTGAGAGGTGGCAGTCGGCTGGCTTTAGCTTCTGTGTCCATTTGAAACATTTCTCAAACTGTGCTGTTTCGGATAAGACCTCACAGCTGAAGCAGATCTCCGGACCTTCTACACTGGAGAGACAATCTGCTTCTTCCTGCTGTGACAGCTGTTCTGGTAGGAGATGCTTCCTCTCCTTGTGCAACTTGTTTCTCTCTTTTTAAGAAAAGCCTGTTTCTACTGGGTGTTAACTTGTGAGAGTTTGCTGTCCTGATGGGGACAAGACACTGGAGTTTTCCTATGAGATAAACCAGTGAATATCAACAGTCAGTGTGTGTGATGGAGGACACATGGCTGAACTTGCTGTCTTTAGTAACTGCTAGCACCTCATCTCAGCCAGCATTGCACAGTGAGGGAATAGTTACATCACTGAACTGGGAAAAGGAAAACCTGGTGCAGATAATATTGAAGGTACTTTCTTTGTCACGTTTCACAGCACACTCTTAACAGCACCTCCAGTGTCCACACGTATACCTTCTCCTTGGCTCTTCCCCATCAAGAAATAATGTGTATGGCAAGTGAGGATAGCTTCTACTGGGACCAGCGCTCATCTGATGCAGTCCTGGAAGAAGAAGAGAGCAGCTATGACTTCATCCAGGAATCTCCCTGGATTTGGGGGGAACAAGAGACTCCCAATATTGCATGTGAGCTCTTACCACCTGACCTAGTTTGCCCTATGACAGCATTAAAAAGCAAGGTGGGCACTGCTCTCAACAGTCAATTTATCCCTTAATGATGGAGTGTGTTTATTGCTGAAGTCCAAAAATCTGACAATTACATTCATTCTTTAATTGTAACTTGAGTTGTATACTCGAAAGGTTAGTCTGGTGTTTTATGGCTGTCTACTTTATCTTTTAATTAAATGCCCGTCAAACCTCTGATCTGAGGAACAAGGGCTCATAAGATGCAGAGTCACTGCTCTGCCCAGGTAATACTCAGTAATCCAGATTGTCTCATCCTGCAGCATGGAGGTAATTTGAATTGAGGCTGCAGGTTGCTGTTGGGCTCCTGTCTCTACTGAACTTGTTGATTTGCATTCCGAGAGGATCTTCCAGGAGATAATGGGATTTGTGAGGAAAGTTGATTTTACCTTGTTATTCAGTGAAAGAATAACGTCATCCTCTGAACAAGAGGCAATGCAGGATGGAAGATAGCAGGGAATAGGGGAGGCACAGCTGCTTAGCCTGACCAGCCCTGGGTTGTTCCCTATTATAGAAATGCCATCACAGAATTTTTTTAAGTAATTTCCTGAGGATAGGAAATGAGAGAAAATAAACCCCAGTCCTAGGGTGCAAAAATGATGAGCACAATCAGAGGAAATCATAAAAAGCTTTGACTTCATGAGATAAAATTCAGATAGCTTTGGGTTTCTTTTGAGTGTATTTTCAGAAGATTTTGGACTCCTAGATCCAAATTTAAAGCTTCTTTTGGCACCCTAGGAAGCAGGAATTTTATTTTTTTCTTGGAATTAAGGGCTTTTCTTGTAATTACCTGAACTGAAAAGCTTAAGCACTCCAAATAACACAAGGTTCATAATAAAATGTTTGCAAGAACCGATCACCCTAAGGCATCCTGTATCTGTTCAGTGGCACCCTTCCTTCTCTGGGCACCGTGACCCTGCAGCTGTCCCTGCTTTGGATGCCCTGGGCTCTGTGTTAATGGACCTCACAAAGTTTTTGCTTGATCTTCCCTCCCATTTGATTCAGTGTTGATTAACTGGCACGTGTGTGCGTGCCTGTTGCGTGCATCTGAGTGGGATGTTGCTGGGAAGCCCATGTACCCTGGAGGAACCCTAGGACCAAGCAAAGAGGCAGAAAGGAAGAGTGGAATAACAAGAGTACATGGAGTAGGAAGAGAGGACCAGCCACCACTCAGCAGGGTCCTGGGCAGTGAGCAGCAGGGCTGAGGAGCTCCCTGCAGCCATGGTCTTTGCTCCATCTGTCTCCTCCTTCTTCCTTCTCTTGGCCAGATTTTTCCAACCCTGGCACTATGCCGCCTCACCTCCTGGACTTTCTGCAGGCATATCTTTGACTGTCCTTCTAGAAGTTCCCAGGAAATGTCTTCCCTTTCTCCTCACTCCTCATATCTTCCCAGCATGACAGCCATTTCATAAAAATGTGTATGAGACAGCAGAGCCCAAAACAAGCTTAGGTAGTGACTATTTATACACAAATATGTGAGTCTGTGTTCTGAGAAGCTGTTCGACAGAAACATATTTATTTTTAAAAAGGAGCTGTCTTATTTACTTGTTCCTTGGGATAACTTCACTCTCTGTCAGAGCTCTGCACCCCTGGCCCAGTGGGGCCAGCTCTCTCCTGGAGGACTTCCTCCAAGGACCCTTCAACAGGACCACCTGAGAAACTAACAAACTTCAGTGCACATTATTTAATGTACATCACAGGTTAGTTTGTAGTGGTGCTTCACACCTCCTCTGAGTGCTGACCCAGAAGTGTATGTAGAGCTACAGAAGAAGGTTGGCTTGATAAATGGCTGATCTGTCTGTAAGGCTGCCCCACTGACTCTGACCATACAGCTTGTGTTGGCGATAACTACCATGGTTGACTTCTACTGCAGCATTGTACACTATTTTTGTGCTGTTTGTAGCATTCCCTTAGCATTAAGGCTGATGTGTTGGTTTTAATCAGGTTGAGTGTCTTGACCACAAAGTAAATTAACAATCAACTTTGTTCATCCTGAAACCACTGAGGTTTCCTGCAGGTCTTCTGTTCTCGTTGGTGTGCAGTGTTCACTGGATCTTCCTCAGCCTCTCAGAGGTAAAATGACATTTTTCTTGTCCTCAAGATCTTCCTGGGTTTCTCCTCTCACTCAATAGGATAGGACAACTGTTGTCACTTACATGAAGATCTGATTGACATTATTCACATAAGCATTTGCAAAGCATACTATACATAACAGTAAGTATACCTTCAACGTCAGTTAAAACACTTAATTACACTGGTTAATCTTGCAGTTAAATCATTCATATGTGATACTATCCCCAGAGTCTGTCAAAGGTGAGCTATTATTTCCTTGTATCTTGAAAGCCAGACTATGAGTTCACTTGCATCTTAAAAAGACATAAGGTGCTAAAACATAATTTTTGTGTAGTTTAGAGGTATTTCAAACTTGACTCGCTCTGGAGATAATTGTTCTTATTTCTCCTTTAACATGAACTTTATGCCCTTCTGTGCATGAAAACAAACCACAGTGTAATTCTCAGATAAGATCTTAACTGGCTTCTACCATACAAAATGTTCTTGTGTACATTTTATGGAAACTAACAACCTTTTTGATTAGGCATCAGAAAACCTCATTAGTTTCTCTTTGTAGACTTCGATTAGTTACTAGTGGTAAAGATAAACATTTTGATTTAGTCACCACTTCTAGCAAAAACATACTAACACTCCTCCCAATGGGAAGTGGGAATAAAAGCAAAAGTTCTCCTGAAGTCTTAAAACTTGTAGCCAGTCCAGAAAAACAACTTAATTAATGTTCTCCCTGACCTTTCCCATCTTTTCATTTCAGAGCAGCAAAACTGAGCCTTGAAGAGCTTCATGGCAGCAGGGCATAAGTGTCCTTTGTGCTGTAGCTTTTCATTGTGAACTCAAATATTAAAAGCTGTTTGTGATTGCTTCTGGTATTTAATGTTAGAGTGACATCTATAATCACTTAACTTTGTCCCTTAAATATAAACTGTTAAGGTATTCTCTACCAAACTCCACGTCCAGGGTTTGACCTGTCAATTAGCATCCTCGATGCAGGCACATGAAAAGTGTCCAGCATAAACAAAATCAATTTTATTGATTGCTAAGGGAAAGTTCACTGGAGAGATGCCTCACAAAGTCCTAAAACTCATGATTTCAGTACTAAACATTTCTATGGTAAGGGCTCTTTTTCAGCATTGCACTGTATGATGTTACTATGATCTGAGCTAAAACCTATCAAGACCAGTGGGTTTAACCACCACCTGTGGTGGTTATGACAGCTGTAAGAGACAATGACCACCTGCTTCTGCCCCCACAAAAGGCAAAATGAGTCTTGTTTGGGATTTTGAAAGCCCAGAGCTTGGACGGATGCTCTTTTGCAAAGTGGTTTGAGTGGATTTGCAGACAGAGAAAGAGGCACTGGACCTAGAAATGGTGTGTGTTGAGGAGAGCTCAGAAAGGGCTTTGGAACTGTGAGGCGGGGGAAGCTTTCAGTGTTATGACTCTTGTTTTTTTCTAAAAAAGCTGGACTTCATGTAGTTGTCACTGCAGTGGAGCTACCCGACCCATCAACTTCCCCTTACATAAAATAACTTCCAAAGGTCTGAATTGTGACTAATTACTCAGGTCAGAAGTACAAGCAGTATCAGTGGCTTCTGTTTCAGTATCTGCTCATCATGCTGCCTGCTCAATTGCCAAGGCCTCTGATCCTGTGGAAAGATATTAAAAAACAAAGAAGACAGCAAATGTCATCACCTATTTTTCCACGCAGGTGAGTTAATACTGGACCTGACTGCTGATGCACACAAGGGAAGGCTCTGTATCGCACATGCACCTGCAAACACAAGCACTGGAGCTGAAGAGACCTCGGGACAGGCTCTGAGAGAAAAGACCCATCTCCTACAGGGTCCTTTGTGGATCACTCCTCTCATCTCTTGGCTGAACTGATTTAAGTGTTTGGAGCTGGTAACCACATTTGACTTTACAGATTATGCTTTATAAAAGGACTGCTTTTTGGCATGAGTGTTACAACCCTGATTCACTGCATAGGTTTTCTCAAATTCTTCCTTTCATAAATGCTACCTCCACTAGCACAATTAAATGAGGTGTCCAGGGTAGGAAAAACAAAGCCCCTTTGATGACACCCGTCTCTATCCACAGGTGGCAGAAGGAGAATTTGACAACTTAGTATTTTTGATAACTTCCATGCCTGACTTTGAGATGACCAAAGGAAGGTGAGATGAGTATCAACCAACCAATAAAAATATTGTACTGCTGCCAGTCTGCCCCCCATCCTCATTTCTGGCATAGCTACCGTGGCTAAGGACTTCTTTACATCAGTAACCTGTCCCCAGGAACAGGCACATCAGTTCTTTAGTGCATGGTCAACAGAACCCTATCTAATGGACAACTTACTCAGGATGGGGGTTTCTTTGCAGACTTTACTGGTTAAGGGTGTCTAGTCATCTTAAAAGGTTGGCTTATCATTGCAAACCATGAACCCTTTATTTTATTAAGGAAAATCTGTATAAGGAAAATTGTATATACTGCTGATTTATAAATGAGCTGACCTCAGAGGAGGAGGGTGTTACATTTCTTTTTTGAAGCATCTTGATAAATGTCACATAATTTAAAAGGCCATAAATCCCCAAACTCAGACCCTCCCTGAAAGGCCTGAGTGGAAGAGGAAGCTCCCAGCCTCAGTTCCTCAGGAGCCAGCTATATTCTGCATGAGCTTCACTATGAAAAATAACATAATAACATAACATCATTTGTATTTAAAAGATGCATTTTGGAACGAAGCCCAGGAAACCCCCAATGTTCCCTAATCAAATGCTTGTCCACTTTTCACAGGTTCTGTGCTCTGTGAAAACACTTGCATTTTTTTGTTGTTGTTTATCTTAATACCTTCTTTTCCCAATTAGGTCTGTACTATACAGCTTTCAGTCTGTCACGTTGTCAGGTGCAACTGAGATGGTGCATGACACTGCAAAGGTGGTGGCTGCAGCAGGCTGAGGTGGGTGCTGGAATCACTTTAGGGGCTCTGCTCTGATTAGCAGTGGGGTTTAATTGCAATTACCTGGCGTAGTGCCAACTGGGATTTGGCTTGGTCTATGAAGAACAGTCAGCATCATGTCAGTGAACTCAGCTCTTCACACATGACCACATCCCTAATGAAGACCAGCCCTTTGGTGGACATCTGTCATTAAATTCTCCATCCTTCTCTCCTGCTTTCTCTCACATGCTGTGTTGGACAAAATCAGGAGTACAGAAATTCATGTATTGGTCTGGATTTTCTAAGGCTTAGGGCACTTGGGCTGTGCTGTGCTTAGTGAAAAGCTGAACTTGGGGTAAGAGGAAATGGGAAGGATGGATCAAGTTTTCAACAGGACTTCCTATTCCTCAGTTCCCAGCAGGTGAGGATGGGATCACTTCTTGCCCCCTGTTATTCTCAGGGGGAGCATTTTCTGTCAAATACATAATTGCCTAAAAATGTGGGGATCCCTGTTGGCCTGGGGTGGGATATTTCTCTTCCATAGCCATAGCAGCCTGGATAGTGAGCTTGCAGCCCTACAAACTGTGGTGGCTGTTTGTTCACCACGTTCCTCATCATCACAGAAAGTGACTCATTTCTAGTTGACATTAGGTGAGGTTTTTATCATTGAAATCTGCTGCTCGAAGATGTTGATGATGTCTCTCTGTGATTTTTAGAAAACAAATATGTTGGCTTTCCAGACCCACCCCCGCCTCCCCCACCTTGTTTTCTTTTGTTTCTGCATTTTATGTAGGCTTTCTGCTCCTAAACTCAACGGTCTACTCGTTCAGGTTTGTAAAGTTACTTAGACACTGAAAAAAAAATCACTAAAATCAGGTGCCTTTTGAAAATATTTCTACATTTCTATCTTTCCATGTAAGCTTTTAACTACCATGTCCTGGTTTTTTGCTATGACAGAGTTAATGTTCCTCTTAGTAGATAGAAGAGCTGTGTTTTAGTTTCAGTGTAGAACTTGTTATGAGAGGAATGTTAATAAAAGTACTAATGTTATTAGTTGCTGTTGAAGCTCAAGGCCATCATGTTTGGCTGGTTCACAGCTGCATTAGGACTGTGAGGGAGAAGTGTAGTGAATATCAAAACTCAAACCTGGCATTTGAATATGCCAATGAAATATTCCAGATCATATCACGTCATGTCAGTATATTAACCAGGGTTGACTGAAAGACAGAGAGATTCTCTTGGGGATCGCTCACTCTCTTGCTCTTCTGGGATTTGAGAACTGTCTCATTGGCTGGCACAGGCTGGGCATAGGTCAGCAGGTGGTGAACAATTGCACTCTGCATCACTCAATTGTATATTCTGTTATTACTGTTGCTATCATTATAATTTCATTTTAATTAGTAAATAGTTTTTATCTCAACCCATGAATTTCCTTGCCCTTTTCTTTCCAATTCTCTCCTCTGCTCCCTGGGGGAGGGGAGTGAGAGAGCAGACTGTGTTTGGCTGCAAGGTGCAAGCCAAAAGGGTGAATCCACCTGAACCACTGCATACTGTTAAACATTTAGCCCTTAAATTGGGTTTTTTAAACCAGATTGAGCTCAGATGTAGCCTTTTTATTATCTAAAGCCTGTGCCCCACATTTTGGCAAATCAGTCATTGCTATTCTGGCTTTGGAGCTGTGGAACAGTCTGTCAACTGATATTAATCAATCTTTGTCATTGCCCATTTCCAGAAGTCATTAGCATGCTCAGCATCACATTATATTCTCCAGCAGAAAAATAACATATTGTCAACTGTACTTTGTTATGAGTTACTACGCAAGTGACCTTACTGATTGCACGTATGTAATAGAAGTCTGTATTTACTGAGAAGCTCAAAGTTTTTGTGTTTGCCTTTATTGTTTTTCCACTTTCTCTCTCTTTTTTTTTTTTAATATTTCTTTGTTTTTCTTAGCAGGGAAAACAGCTGTTTCCAAGGAAATGAAGATAGCTGAAGAGCTGGTACTAACATTGTAAGTAAATTAAGATATCAAGTACATTTGACTGCTGGAACACTAGGAAATGATTAATGACCCTTTAACACATTAAAAAAAGGTCTGCCAATGTATAGCTATTCCTATTGTCATATAGTAACACTGTAAATTCCTATAAACGTGGCCATGGTGAAGTTGGCGTGTGTAAAAATCTTTCTTCTCAGCCATCAAGGCTTTAAAGATTGATCTCTCTTGCTAGTTATTCCTCACAATGCTTGGCAAAGGCTGGCTGTAGGAAGATACTTCCTTTCTCTTTATTTCCTTTTTTTTTTTTCAGAGAAGAACAATTCAGTTTAGAAAGGTCTTTGTACCATATTACTTGCCTGGCTTTATTTTTGTTTTTCTCTACATGCTGAGGGCAAGAAGTAGTGTATCCTCTGTGAGCTGATCCATGCTGTTGGATGCCATGGTCCAAATGTTGTGGACATCACCCCATGGTGCAGCCAGGAGCTGATCCTCCTGGGAACTGTGGCCCCACCTCAGTATCTCCAGCTCCTGCAAAGCCACAGGGCTCCCACACCCGCTCTCTCTACCAAGACATTTAATAAGGAAAACCTTCACGGGCTCCTGAGCACAAAACCAATCCAGTTCTGATGACAGGTCTGAGACCTTAGAAGAAGGAGCTGCAGGATCCTTAGCAAGGACTGATGATTAATGTGTATTTCTTCACCAGCAGTTGAAGATGGAAACTTTAACAGTGTGGAAAAGTAGAGCATTGCACTAGTGAGGGCCCTTGGGGTCAGTGAATCCCATCCCCTGCTGCCATAGGCAAGCACACCATAAAACCCCTTTATAAATGGAGCAGCCTCTATAGAAAGGCTACTTATTTGCAAAGCTGAATCAGAATTGTGTCCAGCTCAGGATGGCTATAAACATGTTTCTTATCTCCAGGGTAAATTAATTCTGGGCAGTAATAACAATTTTTGCCCTTTGTAATAGGTTCTCAGTGTTTTCTCTTAGTCCCCATCATTGGCTGAGATCTCACATGTGCTTGGGAAAACTATAAGCACTTGGTGTAGGCAATGGAGCACAAGTTAGATTTCCTGTGGATTTTTTTTTTCCCCAAACTTGATTGAGTAAAAAAACCCTACCATACTTAATAAATAGGTATCCTCACTCCCTTCCACTTCTAGATTGCCTTAAGGTGTAGCCTTAGGAAAAATACATTACAGACTCAAGTCCTGAGCTGATGAATGCTACTCTTATGGCAGTAAGTTCAAGATCTGAAGCAAACTCTTAAGAGTTATCACTAGCTGGAGACAGCAACCGGTAATGGGAAGCATTCCAGGACATTGCTGCTGAAAAACTCTTTCTAGCAGCTGAGGATCTGCAAAACCCCACAGTACTTGTTGTGACATCAAGACACCCTCAACTGGAAAAGAAAATACAATATTAGTCAGGGCTTCAACAGCCCTTCAATATGTCATCGGTCTTATTGGGACTAAATCTCAGGCAGGTCACTCTGCTATATTCTCATCCAGGGCTGTATTTTGCTTTAACTGGTTTATCGGAAGAGTCAATCTCACTGGTATAATAAGAGTTCTGGTAACTCTGGAAGGAATTTCTGCTTCTGACTGGTAGAAGAAGAGGAATGCAGAAGTTTTAAATCAGTTCACACAAGGACACCTTAAACTCTGCCCAGTAAAAGCTCCACAACATAATTCATCTGTCTTTCCTGGGAAGTTTTATTATGAGTACTTAGTAGGAGATGTCAACACTGAAACGTCAAATTTCTTGGTCAAAAAAACTTGTGTCATCTTCTCTTATCTAGGTTTTATTTAGAAAAATGCATGCAGGAGTTTCTGACACACCAGATCCAGCCTGAGTCGGTGACAATAGCAGATAATTGCCAGCAAACCACTTAGTGCATTTTAATAATGTCTGAAGAGCTTCTCAAATCCTCAGCCACATTTCTCCCTAACGTAAACATTTTCAATATTTAATTTGGGTGATGCCAAGGAAGACTGATGTCCTCTTCTTACCAGCTGAAAAATCACGAACAGGTCTACAAGTGCTGGGGCAAACAGCAGTAATGACCTGCCTTGATGGTGAGGGGGGACGACTGTTGTGATCATCCACTGTCAGCTCCTCTATCACAGCGAGAGGGGCACAAAGAGCTGGATTTTGAATCCACTTTAGGGATTTTTTTTTCCCTGATATCTTTGTGCTGTAGCAAATGAGCTCCATCCTGTTTCAGCCAGCGTAAGATGGTGTAGCTTCAGTGATTACGTATTTCATAGGCCATTGATTGAAGTGCTCTTACAGTCCTTTCCCTTTCTGAATGAATGTTTATCCCCTGGAGGCTTCTTCAAAGGACCCAGGGACAAAGGTTTCAACTTAAGAAAACATTTGTGCAGGTCCACGTAGGCAGCCTTGCTCTGCACGGCAGGTAGGCACGTACTTAAGCACGTTAGCGATTATGGCGTGAAAACACACAGAGTTATATACATGCCTGAGAGTGCAGCTGGATGGGGCCAGACTGCTCTAAAATTGATTAGAAAATGATGCAGGATGTCCATGTCTGTATCTTGGCACTTATTTTATTTTCTTTCATTTTTTTTTTCCTCTTCTGCTTATGCAAGTAATCCATTAAATAGCAATACCCAAGAAAGAATCAGTACTGTGTCAGAAAAGCACCTTTTCCCTTGTACCATTATCAGTTTTTCTTTCTTCTCTGTGAGCATCGCTCCTTCCTCCTCCAGTGAGCTTCGAATGCCTTTCTGCCTGAATGCTATGGTTACTGCATTGCACCCACTGATTTTTAAAAATAAGTTTTTTAAATGGCCATTTCTGTCAGATATTAAGTGCTGTCCAAGGCAGGTCTGATAAATAGTGAAATAAAATCAGACCTGATCTATGTCCCTTCTACAGAAGAAAGAGGTTATATTTGCAGCCATTTGAATGGTGTGGAAGCACAGGGAGAGATCCTGCAGTGCAGGCAGCCTGATGGTGCATGCTCCTGTGCCTTTGTCTGTCTGGAGCCCCTCTCCACAGGCTGTCCCATAGATTCCAGCTCCATTTCAGGAGCCTGGGAGGGAGGACAGTGGGTTGCGTGGGGTGCACAGCAGCCATAACTGAGCCACCAAGGACCAAGTTGCCTTGGTTGGTGTCTTTCAAGTGAATGAAGCAGTGGATGACTTCAGGGATGGGATGTCTTCTCAAATGTATAGCAGTGTTACCGAGATTTTTACCCCCAGCAGAAATGCTGTCTTGCTCATGAGACTTCAAGGGATAATGGAGCACAAAATACATATCCTGAAAATTTACTCCCTATAGTCTATTGGAAACTGTGTGGAGAGAAGCCCTCTAGCCCCAGACACATTATTGCCCATGATTACTGAGCTGGTTGTAGTTATTTCTCGGTAAAACATTAATCGTGATGGATTGATTTTTTTTTTTTGCTTGGGATATGTGACTCTAAAGAACTAAATGTTAACAGAGCATTAATTATATGCTGATTCCTGCCATTAACCAGTGCTTTAATAAGGTTTAGCACAGCCAGTGTGAAGCAAAGGGCTTTCATAATAGTGCAGTTTTCTATTTGTTATCTTTTTCATTGTTCCTTCACTTTGAGTTGTGGTTATGTTGTTATTTTCCTTTTGATTCTATTACCTTTACCTCTTTTTTTAATTTCTCTGCCTGGAGTGGACTATGCAGAACACCCATGTTTTAAGAATGATGAGAAATGGAGATGATTTGACCTCTTGGGATATAATACCATGGGCATTGCTTTACAAGAAACTGGGGAAAACTGGTTGTGTAGATTGCCCCTCCCTCCAATTAAAAAAATGAAAAAATCACCTAACAGTGAGGGCCCCTTATGTGTTGAAGCACAAGAGGGCACTATTACGTTGAATTGAGTCGCACAAGGGTGCGATTAGCATGGGAACACTTTATGGATTCATTTAGCCTGTTGGTCAAGAGGCATCTGCTCAGGAAGCGGCAGGTTGAGTCCAGCTCCTACCTGGGCTGGGCAGTGGAAGAGGCAGCCAAGCTCATAAACCACCTTCTTCTCCTGGTTCAGCCTCAGCTGCCTTGTGACACTGCTGATCCAGGCATTTTGGAGCACAGGTCTTGCTCCAGGGTCTCAACAGCCACCCCATGGGGGGTCCATGGTGACTTACAGAACCCGTCTGTCTGTCTCTGCCCACTGAGATTTCCAATCCTACCTTGGGTGCAAGGTTGCATTGAGGGCACTTGCCTGAAAGCTCAGCAGAGAAGCTGCTTCATTATCTGCATGGGGGTTTAACAGGGAAGGAATGCCAATCTTTTATCAAATCCCTCCTCTGGCATGGCTGGGGTGAGATGTCCCAGCTCCAACCCTATCTGAGGGAGCTGATGGAGATTTTGTGCCACATAACATCACCCAGCATCAATGGGAACAAACCAGGTTCATCCAACACAGGGACTTGCCAGTCCCGTTCTGTGTCAGTAAAAGACAACCTCATTGTCAGTCAGTGCTTTTTATGAGGCAATAAAAAAGAAGTTGTTAAAAAAATAATAATATGCATGGAAACAACTGTGAGTGTATAAAACTAAAGGTGTTCTCCTAGAGAGAGGAGGGATGGGGAAGGGAACCTTTCCACAAAACAAGCAGCACAACCCCAGCAGGGTACCAGTAACTTGATCTATCACAGCATGGTCCTGTTTTACCTCTGGCCTCTGAGGCTCCTTTGTCAGCCTGTTCTTTTCATGAATGATCCAAGAGAGTGGTTTATCTCTAACTTTTTCCCTGTTTTCAAGAAAGCCTGATGTTGAAAGCAAAGGTTTTAAGTGTAACCGTGGTGGTTAACCTTGAAACATGCATTACTGCACACGCAAAGTAAGGGTTGAGTGTAGATGTGCAGAATTTATTTGTACCTGGAGGCTGGTTCCTTTTGTGCTCTCTAGTTTTCTGGTGGTTTTATCATGCCTGGGAATGGACTTAAGTCACACACATGAGCGTGATCCTCTGAACCCAAAATGGAGGCCACTAAAGGACTCATCAGCACTTCATACTGTCTCAGCCAAGCCTACCAGACTCAGCTGGTGCAAAGTCCTAGGAGATCCCACTGCAGGCTCAAAGCCTCAGGCACCATTTTTGGATGTACACAAAAGACCTTGTTTTAATAGGAATTAATTAGCAGTTTAAATACTTGCAGAGTAGGAAATCCCCCACAGGGTATACTCATTAAGGTTTCTTTACACATTACCTCCCAAGAGGATGCAGACTTTCCCTTACTTTCCTGCATTCCTCGCTGCTTCAGCAATAACTCCAGTAATTGTATTACAGCTGAAACGTACTGCAACTGCAACCATAAAATCTTTCCAGTGCTCATCCGTTCCCCAGTGTTACAGAGGATTGTGATGGGCAATAATTTATCAAAAAATCTGAGGTTATAGTGTCACATATTCATGCCTGGGGTGCCTTTAGGCGACAACGAGGTGATAATGTCAGTGTAACCACACATCCTGTTTGCATTATTTATTGCTCTCATGAATGACAAATTTATATTTTAAAATGTCTGAGACATTTATCTGCTGTTCCAAAAAGCCAAATTATGAATGTAGCATAATCGTATCTCTAGGGCAGACATTCCCTTTTATTATTGGCATTTAATAAGAGAATGTGTAATTAAAGGAAAGTAATTAACCTATTTCTAGGAACCTTTGTATCTTGAATAAACAGGCAACTAACGCAGCTGTAAGTGTGCTGCTGGGAGTCCTGCCTGCTGAAGCTGTCTTCTGAGGTGGTGGTCTGCATTACAACGAGGGAGAGGACTGCATATGGATGTCTACAAAATGGTACTGCAGCATTGCATTCTCTTTAGGGGTTTTAATTTTGGAGACATTTTGCAAAGGGGTTATTTCTCTTCCTGTGGGGTGACCAAATACTTGGGGGGTCACCTCTTTGCACCAGAGGCTGAGGTGAGATGAATCCCAGCTGAACCCTGGCATGGCTTTACAACATATATAACAGTCCTGGCAATTTGGGAGACCCTCACAAGTGGTGTGACTGAAGGGGACAGGAATCCCATCGAGTTTTCCCTGTCTAGTGACAGTCACCAAAGACTCAAGGTGGCCAACTCATAGAAGCAGTTAAGAAGTTAAATAATGCTGAGTTATCCCATCAGCAAAGATCAGTGCAATGTGGGCTGGCTTTCCACTGACATGGGTGCTCTGTGTGGTGTGTGACTCTCCCGTGCCCCACTTGCTGCAGTGCAGGATGCTTTTCTGGAAGCTGCTTTGCTGTGCATTCAGGAGAAGGCAATCACAAAAATATATTTTAAGTCCTCTGTCACTGTTCCACATTTCCCCCTTTTTGAAAAATGTGACTAGTTCCTATCATTTAAAAAAAAAAACAAAAAAAACCAAACCAAAACCCTGGTAGACCATTTCATCTTTCAATAGCAGAACATATTGTGGAGGTTACAACTACATCCAGAAAGGCAATAGGTATGAGTTGCAGCAAAAGAAATTGCAAGGACTTATATAGAAAAACTTCCTCACAATGGACGTGCTAAATGCTAGAAAGAGAGACTGAGATCCTGAAGATATTCAGACATTCTGCATGATGCCCTGAGCAACCTGATCCACCTTTGAAGTGAACCCTGCTTGGATCAGGGGTTGGATCAGCAACCTCCAGTGATGCCTCCCAACTCAAACTACTCTGAATCTGGAAGTTGATCAGGTTCCCCACCATCTGAATCACAGAAAGCACTTGTCTCGCTGCCTGGGCAGCCCTGGGATGGGGACCGTGCCTCTGGGGAAGCCAAGGATGGAGAGCAGTGGCTGGGAGGCATATGGCAGCTGTCCTGTACCTGCCCCAAATACAAGTGTGTGCTGTCCTTTTGGTGCTGCCAGGCAGAGCAGCCTTTGGTGCAGTTTCTCACAGGGATTTGAGGAAATGACAGTCAATTGTGCAAATTATGAGGATGCTGGAAAGCTATTCTGACACCTGATGAACCATTACTCTTCTGCTCTAAAAATGCTCTGTATCTGCTTATCCTTTGCAAAGCAACACCAGTACGAATGCGTCTGATTTTGTAAAGTGTGCTTTTTCTGCAGGCATTCAAGCTGCTTTAGGCTGCCTAATTATGATAGCTGAGTCTCGGCTCCTGCTTTGCTGTCATTTTCAGCATTCATAACCATTGCCTGAGAAGTGCTGGGCAGTGGGAATCAAGCCCTGGTGCAGCTCCAGGTGATTGCCTTCCTCTCCCAGAGCCTCAGCACACGCTGCATGAATGTCACCATGCAGTGATTGCCATCATCTGGTCCCTCCACTGGAGAGCCAGGTAGGTAAGGAAAGCAGTGTCTATCATTTAAATGAGGTGCTGGCTCATCTGAGATTCACAGTCCTGCCACAAGGTTAATTAAGTGAAATCTTCCAATCTTTTCTTTGGTATACTGACAGAAAGTTCAAGGAAAGGGAAACTGATATAAATGTACACTTCACAATTGTGCTACTATGCCTGGAAAATGTTGGCCCTAGCATAAACCTAGTGCAGATGCAGATAAAGTGGATTTGTTGATGAAGTGATTGTATGGACATCAGAAGGTTTGTCTGTATGGGAGAAGAGCTTGACCAAAAACCATTCCTCATGTAACCAAAGCCTAACCAGTTCTGCAAGATGGAGAGGTGGCCATGGCAGGATGAAGGTGCCATAAAAGTCAAACAAATGGCTGTAACTGTGCAGAGGTTTTGGTATTTGCTGAGGCTAATCTAAGCTGGGAGTGCATGGAGCGAGGTGATGTCCCAGCACCTCCCTTGGATGCTGGCCGCTGTGAGCTGAGCACGATTAAAGGGGCTGTCAGCTGGCTGGAGATTTGCATTTGCATAATAGGATGGAGCATGAATACAAGTCCTGATATTATCTCTGGAGACAGCGTCAGAACTATTTGACACTTTATCAATTCATAACACATCAGCTTTCAAAATGCTCCACTTGAACCAAGAGCTTTGCATGTGAAGCGGCGCAGTGCAATGCGCTCAGGGTAGCTATCATGGGCTTTAGCCATCAAGCGCCGTGTCTGCATCCAGACCCCTCAGTGCTCAGTCTGGGCTATTTGTTTTGACTTTTCCTAAACTAGGGAATCACTGCAGCTGTGCTGGAGCACCAGCCACCAGCTCAGGGACTTGGTTCCTATTTGGGGACATTTGGACAGAGGAGGCAGGTGGAGAAGGTCTTGAGAGCCAGCACTGGAGGAGACACTATAGTCCCTGAGCTGGTGCCTCCTACCTTGCCAAGGAATAAAAAAAAGGAGGAGATTCATTTTCTGTAGTGAGCTCACATTCTGAGAATGGGCTGTGGCAGCTCATTGCTAACATATGCAGGGCTAGACTACCCACAGGCAGGGTAGGGGGGCCACTGGGGATGCTGAGCCCTTTTGCCTGCACAAACAACAAAGCAGGAGAGGTTTACACGGGGGGTGACAATGGTGATTGCACCTCCTCATGCTGCTGAGAGATCAGACACCAGCTGGCCAGATGTTAACACTGAGGGGTTTGAAGCAGGCTCGGTGCTTTGAAGTTTTTTCTTGAGCTCTGAGTGTATTTTTTTAAAGACTAAAACACACTGTGTGTGCTGTGTTGTCATTGGAGTGTCCGGTCCTGCTGTAGGATGTGTCCCAGAATAGAAGGAATGTTTTTTTGTTGTTGAGATTTAGTTTCTGAATGAGCAAAACATCAAGCAGTTGCCATAAAACTTTTTCCTGAGTAACGTTCTTGTCCTTCTACATTTGGGTGACTATCTGACACAGTCTATATTGGCTGAAGATTAAAGGGTAGAGGGAGTCTGTGGGTCTGGCTGTAGTTTCCTTCCACCCTGTCCTGGCAAAACAAAGCAATGATAAATGTGACATCTCACCCTGTGCATTAGGTAGAGGAGCCGTTTTGGGACTTGGAGGTGGGCTGGGGGATGCTGGACTGGGCTGCTTCTGTAGCCAGGGCCAGGATGAGTCCATCCTCCCTGGCCGCAGTGCACGAGGGAAGGAGTGTGCGGTGGAAACTGGGGGGTTGCTGAGGGATCCTGGTAGAAAGACTGGAAAAACACACTGAGGATTTCCTGGGAAGGACCATACAGTCTTTGGAAGGCTTTTAGAACATGTCAGATTGACCTGCATTGGAAAAGTTGTGGCGTAACTGATCCTTGGGACAAGGGTGTGCTGGAGCCCAGAAACGCTCAGCTGAAGTCTTTCCCAGCCTTTTTGCCCCTGTGAATCTCCAACCATGACGTTCTCCCTCTTTCACGGTGTCTGGGTCTAAACCCGCAAAGAAAACTTGTTCTTCATGGTCTCAGACTCTGTTTTGCAGAGGTGTTACTAGGCTCACACCTTCCACATTTTTATCTCCTCGTGTCAGCACTGCCATACTGAGCATTTGCTTCCTGCTCCTCCAGTCCTAGGAAAGGGCAGCTGGGGTGGAGGGATGCTGGGGATGTCGAGGGCTGTGAGCCTGTCCCAGGAGCCACCGCCCTCCACACTTAGCAGGTAGGCAGTGGTGAAACCAGGAAAGCAGAGAAGATGGACGTGTAAAAAGCCAGACATGGTTTATGCCCAAAGGTCAGACAGAATCAATATGTTCCCTCAGAGTATATTGCATCTAATCAGCATTTTCTGGTGGAAAATTTCTGATGCGCTTGAAACCTAAGGCTTTATTTATTTGCAAATGCCTGGTGAGTGATAAGCAGGTGATTTAGTACAACGTTTACTTTGCACTGGAAAAAGAAATATATTAAGGCTAGCTGATTTTTTTTCTCTGTGGTGTTGGGAATGGTTACTGCCCAGCAGGTTGTGGCAAATCTACTTCTGGGCCAATTGTTGTGTTTTTGCTACTGGAAATGGCAAAAAATAACCACGGTTAATTAGAGTTGAGGAGATGCCAGTTCTTGATTTGGAATAAAACCAAAAGTGCTGGCAATTTTTAGGAAAATCTTTTTCTTTCAAAACAATTGAGATTCACAAGTCACTAGATCACAAATCCAGTGGTGCTTACAGGAAAGAGTAATAAACCCCCTTAGCTAGCTGGGAAAAATGCTTCTTTTTCAGTATGTATTCGGCTCCTTCTAGATGAAGTAGAACAGATTTACCAGCAGAATGAAAAGCCTTTCCTTGCTTTTATGCTGGACTGTGTATGCCATTGCAAACTGCTCTTTATATACTAAGCTAAAGAAAACTTCTGTGGCATGAGGGGTTTAGAGATCCCAGACTTTTATCTTGTCCTGGATCTGCTCAAAATATCCCACATGAGAAAATGAATCATTTTTTAAAAATCACTGCTATGCATAATAAAACCACTACAGAAATTGTTATTTATGCACAAATATGTAAAAATCAAACCACAGCCAAGAGGACATGTTTCAGCTGTATGTAAGTAAAATGATTTACTAGCTCCCAGATGAAGGCAGTGAGCTAAAACAGAGCAGTTTGCACAAAATGTGTCAATATGGTCAAAACACCAGTTTTTGCTGAAAAGAAAGAAGTAGAAACTCTACTGGGAAGCTTTCACCCAGCTCTGAAGCAGGGACCTCAAGGTAGCTCTCACAGTGCCACCACCGCTGGTGCACGTTTCACTTTGATCCGTCACACCAGGGAGAGCCAAGAAAAAATAATTAGTCCATCTCTTTCCCCCTGCAAGGTTGTTGGTTATAACTGAAAAGGACAGCCCAAAACTTCACCCTAGGGCCCTTCCTGGCTGGGAGTCCCTCTGCCGAGATGCCCTCCACAGCTGGTCTCCTGCTGTGGCCTTGCCTGTGAGATCTGGCCCATTGGAGTGGTGGTGTGCATGGTCCAGGAGGGACAGGGAAGGGGACATCTCCTTTCCCTGTTCCTCTTTCTTCCACTGATTGCCTGGTGCCATCCGGCACTGAGCCCCACCTTTGCTTTTCCAGCAAACTGGAGAATGTGGGGAAGGAACGCTTGTTTTGTACCTCAAGGTGAGAATTGCGCTTGGCATCAGCTCTGAGGTTAAAAACAAAATATACACCTGCCCTGAGGATGGGCTTTTTCCAGCCTGCTCCATAAAGCTCCTCCATGCTGCTGCAGAGAATCCCATATCCCCCACGACGCAGTGAAAACTGCGTACATCCTCCTGCTGAGAGGGATGGTCACTGCATGCATTAGGGGCGGCCAGGCCCCAGCCACATCCCCCAGCCCAGCTATGCTGAGACCTGCTGCAGCTCGCTCTTCGGGGTTTGCAGGGCTGCTCAGAGGGGCTCGTAGCTGATGGTCCATCTGGGGTTTCTGGCAAAGGGGGTGGAGAGAGGCTGAGCCCACCATGAGCTCCTAAAAGATGGGGAGAAGTCCAGTCTAGGGCCATACTGGGGGGCAAGATGTAGCCACTGTGCATGATCCCTGCGGGGCAGCATGTGTCCCCTTATGGCACAGCCACCCTGGGAAGCCCGACAGCTTGTCCTGCACCAGCATTGCAGCAGCAAGGCTCCCCAGGGAGCACCAGCCACACTGGGAGGACTCGGGTGTTTGATTTCCACCCAAATCCCAAGACCTGCATGTGAGCCTCAGTCCTGGCAGTCTCAGTGAGATGCCTTTGGGAGATGCCCCTTGGTCTGGTGGGAGAAGCTCTCCTCTCGGCAGGCCTTGAAGTGTGCCCCTGCTCGATAAATCTAATTTGGTCCAAATTTACTGCAAGGCACCATCTCTTCAGAAAAGCGTGTTTACTTTCCTTCTGGCAGTAGCCCAGCAACACGACACTACGACTGCACAGAATTGCAAGTGCAGTGTATTAAATTATTGCTGCTCCTTCAACTGACATGCAGAATGGAAGTTATAACTGATTTGTTTTTCCATGGAAATCTATTGCATTTAAGTACATCTAATTGAGTAAATCTTATCTGTACTCAGGAACTGCCTGTCCTATTGCCTCTCTGTCGCTCTGGGATTGTATTAAGGTGCCTCATCATGCCCAGAGTATGTACCCTTATAGACCCATGCCTGTAACCCAATTGCCACAAGTTTTCTGTGGCCTTTTCATCCAATCTCCTTCTGGCTGTGCCTACCAAAAATAAAAATGAAAAGCAGTTCCTCCAGCCTCCATTCTGAGCTCTCAGTTTTATTGTGGGCCCCAGAAAACACAGCTTTATACCTCTAATTTCAGCCAGGCACTAGTCAACTGATTGCTTTTTGCAAAGGGCATGGTCTCTTCTCCCAATTACCATGGCTGTTGGAGCTTTAAAGTTGATGCTTTTATGTTGTTGAAATACAAATTGATCATTAGAAATATTAATAATGACTTCTTGACTTTATAATTAGCCATGAATCTACATTGCATTCAGGAGCAATGAACACATTCCAAATAATCAGTTTATATTTAAATAAATTGACATGCAATAGCTATCTTAATCAATCTAAATCTAATTCCTATTTAGGAGCCTCTGCTTCATCACTTATAATTTTCCTTAGGATAGCAGCAACTGGGTTTGGTGGACCACAGGTTTTGCTTGGGATTGGGAGCTCCAGATGGGCCAAGTGGGAGAACAGGTATTGGTCTGCTCCCCTTGCAGCTTCCCCATCTGTCAGCTACAGGGAAATTCAGATCATGATACTGGGACTGTAGCATTGGTGGGACAGAGGTTTGTGTCTTCTGTCACCTGCATGAATTATTGGATATCTCCAGCAGTTAATAAGATTCATTGAAAATTAGATCATTAAAAATTAGCTTTCATTTTTTCATCCATAAAATTTTAAATTTTCTGCTAATACTTTTAATAGCTTGATTGGTCACTTTATTGATTTACCAAGGTAAAGGCTTTCGTGGCTTATTGTCACACCTGATTGAATTCCAGGTAACAGGCATATGAGGGAGCTCCACAGCAGTCAGTGACAATGGGCAGGTGAGGTGACTGCAGACAGCTGAGAACTTCAAGCTGAGTTTGTGCTACAGACTTGGGATCCTCTCAGTCCCAGGCAGACGAGTTTTGTGATTCAGTTCTCCACCCATGAAGTGAAGACTGTCATTCTCAGGATCTTGAAGCTTCCAATAATTTACCCATTTGGGGCAAATATTTGAATGTGTGTGAGCAAGGAACTGCATATCATGCCTGCTAAAAATGAGTTGTCAGATTTTATTGGGAGAAAGAATTGCATTTTTATGCCTGCTTGGACCGTTATACTTAGTTGTTCCTTGCTCATTTGTGTGGATATTGAAGAGAAGACGACCGTATTCTTTCCGCAGATGAGAAGACCAGTCAGCCAGTGGACATTCTGTGTGGCATTGCTAAAGTCACATCAGCATTCAGGGAGCAAGGATCATAGTGGTGAGTTTTTCTTATTGGGGGCTTGGGTTCTAGCAAAAGAGAGGTGGCCTTTTAATTGAGCACTCTCAAAACCTGAAGAAATTATTCCTCCCTAGAGGACTAGAGTAGGTGTGAATAGCTCTGCAGTGAGAAAAGACTTTGAAACCCCACTGGGGAGTTCCCGAAGGTGATGAAAATACTGTTTTCAACTGTTTTGCAATATGTTTTCATCCCCATGAAGCTCCTATCAAAACAATTACACAAAAAAACCCATGTCTTGCTGCAGACAGGTCTTATTTCTCTGTGTTTTCTTCTGTGAAAATAAATGAACAAAATCATAACAAAAACCCCCAGTTTATGATGCCAACAGAGATTGCTAAATCCTGTAGTGCTTGGGGCAGTTGGGTTGAGCTCATTGGTTCCACATTGTGCTGGGTCAGATCAACACCTAAAATCACTGCAAGGTGCCACAGCAGAAGAGCAGAAAGGGCGAAGGGCAGTGATGGTTTTATACAGCTTTACAGGTAGAGGGAATTTCTTAGGTGAGAATGGCCATGTGATGTGAGGAATGGAAAAACCCCAGTGGCTCTGCCAAATTTAACTCTGGCATGAGGGGAGCCTAGCAATAATACATGTTTTATACAAGTTTTCATTGTTAGCTTTTCCCAGTCAGATTCTTTATCTGATGGGGTTTTGTTCACTAAAGCTGTTTGATGTTGCCTTTCATTTTCCCCAGCCATTCTTCCTTTCCAATGGTCTATTGTTGTCCATCCTTATTACCTGGAGTCATTTGGGTGACATCCATTTTTTCTTCTTCAAAAAATTCCACTACCTTTGCAAAAAGATAGATCGCATCCTATTTAAATTCAACAGAAAGATCTCTATGAGCCCCAAACTGGACCTGAAATTATTGCTTCCTTTCAGGTTTCTCAATATGATATTTGCATCCTAGCAACCACCATTTGCAGGCAGCAATATTAAGCAATATTAAGCTCTTGCTTGTGTGCTGCAACTGGCATCCCAGTGTGTTCCACAGAGCCTTACAAAGCACCCCAGGGTATCAACTAACTCCACTCACTGTAGGTGTCATTTAGACAGCAGCGTTACACGACAGTCAGAAAAGCAAAGTGTTGTCCTACAGAGGTTGTAATAGGAGGAGAGGGAGTGTTGCAGGCTAGATTAATACCCCAAGTGTGACAGAAGTACCTAGTGGATGTCTGGGGACCACCTGTGGTTTTACTACCTGGAGTATCCCAAATAGGTGGTGAAGCTTTGCCTTGGAGCTGCACGTTGTGCATTGGCTCATCCCTGGTGCAGTCTTCCAGTCCTGCTCTTTGACAGCTAATTTGGTGCCTTTTTCTTCCTTTAATCACAGCAATTCATCACATTCTCTGCCATTTCATCCTCTCTGATATACCAGGATGCTGAATGTCATTTGTTCAGGTAGGACAAGGTGAAGCTTGCCTGCTGGGAGCAGTGATTTTTCCTTAAGGACTTGGCAAATTATCTCAGCTGAGTGAAGTCTTTGGGTTATTTTAGCTCCCTTCTGCTTCCTTTTCTCCTGTTTTTGCATGACTATTCCATAGGTTCAGTTCCTGACTACAAATTCCATAGATCGTGAGTCTGTTTGGGAAAACTCAAGATCTTCTCTTACCTTCAGCTGTATCAGAAGAGAGTTGTGTGTTGCTGGAGAACCAACAGCATTCATGCGACTCCATCAGCAGGACATTTCAAACAGGTATTTGTGGTTCAGAACAGCTTGGCCTCCCTAGCTCTTCTTTAAGAATCTCACAATAAAGAATCTCACAGACATCTCACGGGGTTTGGATGAATAACCTCCATTGTAGCGTGTCCTATTCGAAAGTTGCCAGTGATCCTTCCTTGTTTGTTAGTCACTAATTTAAGATCTGAAGGACTTGTTGCTCGTGATATTGGTGGGGTGATTCAAGGTTATTTAGTTGTGGTGTTTCATGAGAATCTCAGCTTTTATTAGAGGAGAGGAAAGACGTAAATATTTAGTGCACTAAACTGTTGCAAAAAGAAAGATGAACATAAAAACCTGCAGGGCCAAAATTCAGAAGGCAAGTTAAGACTCTGCTGCCTTTAAAGCTGTGTTATAGTTACTATTTTTGAATGTCATGATGTTTTTAATGAACTCCTGAATTTTTAGAGCCTGGAGCAATTCAGTTGGGAAGAATTATAGTCTTAAGCTGCAGCACACCTTTGGAATCTTCCCTGGTTTAGCTGAGAGGGAAGAGGATGCACTAGGGAGCTGCATGTGTATGTATTATTTTGTACACTGCATACATATGTATACATATTAGCACATCCATTTTCCTTTAATTCTATGTGTCTTCCTAACTGGATGCTTTGCAAGAGTGATGTCTATAAGCCAAGAAGATAAAAAGTTTAAGAGTAATGGCTCAAATATAATGTGCATTTTACTGGTTCAACAGTCATAATATCTGGATCATATAAAAATAGCTATTTAACAACAACTGTTTCTCCCACAGCAATTAAGAACCTATGAAAGTTGAAAGATGATGAGCATCATATAATTGGTTTGTGCAGAGTCTAATGAGACTATTTTCTCAGTAAATAGAATATTCTCTTTCTTGAGAATAGAAAGAATAACTGATGATAAATATTTATAAGTGACTCTTATCTTTCGCCTGTCATAGAGTCTTCATCAACAAACAACACTTCAAAAAAATACACTTACATTAGAAATTCAGCTTATTTAATACTGTTTAGTATTTGTACTGCAGCGGTGGCCAGAAGACCCAATCCAAGATCTCGTGCTTCTCATGCCAAATTGCTGGATGCTCAGATCAGGCTATAGTGAAAGTCCAGGTAACTTCAACAATGCCTTGGTGTCCAAACCTGTCATGGAAAGGCATCTGGATGTCTCCCTGTGCAATGCCCCGATGGCCATGGGAACAGCATGAAGAGCACTTATCACCCGTTGAGACCATCTGAGGATAATGGACAACCAAGGCTTGAGAGCTGGACACTGCTGCTCACGCCTGCTCTGGGAGCAAATCCTGGAGTAACGCATGGTGAAAGCAACAGAAGCAACCTCAGGGTTATATATGGCTTTTCTTAGCTACTTGTGCAACTATTTACTGGGCTTTATCATCAAAGTGGGTTGGACACTACACAGCATGCGTGGTTTGTATCAGGGCAGGGTGTATGCGTGTGTATCTTGAGGAATGAGTCAGCTACAAGATGTCTTTCAGCAAGTAAAGTTTTTCTTCAAAGCTTTGTTCTTTAGTCTGATTGTACAAAAGTTTTAACAAAAGACACCCAAAGACTTTCCTCTGTAGACAAAAAAAAAAAAAAAGTCCTCTTTGGGCTGCATGCCTAACCTTCTACATTTTGACATGAAGCACAATATCCTTGGAGCTGCCATGCTTGATGAGCAAGCTGGGGGTCCCAGGCTCCAGGCACTGTCTCCCCACTCTGTTGCCTGCAAGCTACCCCGTGGAAACATCACATTTTGGGGGCTAATTTCAGAATCTAATTCTAAATAATGCATCCTCTAGTTGCTGCTTTATTTCATTTCTGCAACTCCAGTTAAGGTTCTTTATGTGAGTTTTGGGGGATACCTTTCCTGTAGTATTTCCAGTCACTACTGGAGTGACCAATTGAGAGCCCTTTTTGGCCATGGAGTGAGCTGTTCATATGCCCGCAACCTATTTTGTCGACATGGATTTTACAATGCACTCATGTAAGATCTCTTGGCCAGCTCAGTTGACGTGCTGCAATAATGATCTGACTACAACTAAAATAATGTGAAGATATATATTGATATTTCAATTACTTTTTATTTTTTTCTTGCTGCGATCCCTGTACACGACTTGGGCATTAAAGTATGAATTGTATCTGATTCTGAGAAGACATCATTTTGTCTGTTCAATGCATATAATAGCTTATACTTCCATTCTTGGGTAATAGCCTCTGCTTTAAAGAGTGACCCTAAATTGTATTTACACAATAAATTAATGTTCACTTCTTAAGGAGAAAACATTGCTCCAAGGAATCTGTGTAAGTGCAATTTTCTCTGCTCTTCTTCTATGGTCTCAGTCATGAATAAGTGCTCATAGGACACTGAAAATGCTTCTTGCAAGCAGTTGCTTTTACAGCTCTTTTATGGCTAGGATGTCGAGAAACTAACAGTTTGAAACAGAACCAGTGGTGGTTATAAATATATCTCTTAATGTGGCTATATCTTCATTTTTTTTCCAGGAGACCAGGTGATGGCAGAACAGAGATTCCTGAAGAATCTCCTTTTGAGGGTAAAGGTGACCTCTTCTCAGCAACATATCAACGGGTGTCATGTGGACATCTGCTGTGGCTGCAAGGCAAGTTTCTTTATTTTAGGAGGAAGAATTCGTATTTGTCACCAGGGAAAATTTTAAATGCAGAGGAAGTGTCTCACATAGTACGAAATACTACTGTGCTCTTTCCTGAGGCATATGCTTAGATAGGATTTTTTCAAAAGAAAACAAGGGGGGAACATTGCATGCCAGATGTCTTCTTAAACATACTTGCTAAACAAGGTCATGTTAATTCATCTGGGTTCAAAACAATTTCACTTACAGAATCAGGGATTATTATTGTACTTAGACTGAATAAAAGGTGCAGGTCTTAAAAGCAACAAATGATTTTTTTTTTTTTTTGTGATATTCTGGATAGAAATTATATTCTCTTCTTAAAGGAAATCAAATGAAGTAAAACACTATGAGTGCTGCTGACCTGTACCTCCGCTGAGACCAGGGATGTAGGAGAACAGAGAGTGAACAGTTTGTGGTTTAACCTCTGTCTACTCTATTGTTATGGTGAGACTGGAATAGCAAATGCAGTTCTGCCTTCCACATCTTGGAAAGGATGTTGCAAAACTGGAAAGGATGCAGGAAAGAGCCATAGTAAAGATATGAGGATGGGAAAATGTGCCTTATGGTGTGAGATTTACAGAGCTCAATCTGTTTGGCTTATCAGAAAGGTTTCAGCCTAGATTTGATTATGGGGTATACCTATCTTCATGAGGAATAACTGTTATATAGGTACTATTCCATCTAGTGCCTAAAGGCATAGCAAGAACCAGTGTTTGATAGTTACACATAAATGTATTTATGTTTTAAATAGCACACACCTTTTCAGTGTTGACACAGTTAACCACCAAGAAATGGAAACTTTTAGGTAGTAAATAGTCCATTTTGCTGCCCAAAATCATGGCAATGAGTTTCTTGAAAGTATGGAAGCATGAGCTGGCAGCCAGTCTGTCTCTGATGGAGTAACCAGACGTGGGTGTCCAGCCATAGGGGTGATGGCCTGTGCGAGGTCCCAGCACTCAGCTGAGCTGTCTGTGTGTCCGTCCGCAGACCACGGCCATGTCCAGATGTGCAGCCGTGTCCAGATGTGCACCCAGTCCAGCTCCACGCAGGCAGGGTTACAGCAGAGGGTGCTCTCAGCTTGCCTTGTCGGACAGCCCAAAGCCCTCCCAGATCCAGGAGAGGCAGAGGAGTTTCTGCAAACTCTCCCAGGAGGAGCGCGCTGGCTAATCCAGCCATGCAGGCGTTTTGTGGTCAGGCTTGTGAAGGCTCTTACGCCTGTGAATTAAATCACTGCAGAAATTCAAGGTCCCTGAGAGCTGTGGCTGCCCGGTTTTTTGGCTGGGAAGCTGGAGCAGCGCTGTGGATGCGATTCCCACCGAGGGTGGTTATGTAAATACCGCTCTCACGATAGTTAACTGACAGAATTAACTCGGCTGGGAGAGAGAGGAAATATTCCTCTAATTTGTCCTCCACAGTCCTTTCCTCACCACACTGTTGGTAAAAGGGCATTCTTGTATCATAGGTCTGACAGGATTTTTAATCAAAATAATCCATTTTAGAATAATTTCTTATTTATGTTTCCCATTTCCCTTTTTCTCTCTCTCTCTCTTTTTTTTTCTTTTAACTTTACTCACTGAAAAAGTAAAAAGGGCAAGGAGGAACATGGAAAAAAAATACACTACTCATTTCCTGGTTTTGTTAAAAAAAAAAAAAAATTGGAAAACTTTCAGAATCTCTGAAGCACTGCTTGTGAAAGTTTCCCATTTCGAAATCAGGCCAGTATCTGGGCTTGGGGGAGAAGTCATCCAGCTCACTCCAGTCAGTTCTCATAGCCATTTTAAAAGATTCTGTTCATATTCAGGCTAAGGATGTAATATCACCTCCTTCCTAAAAGAGGAAGGGGAGCAACCTTGGATGACATGGCAAAGGGGAAAAGTAAATCACTGCTTATTTTCTCTTCCAGAGGACCCACCCTGCAAAGTGGGGTTGGGGGATGGAGGAAGGAGAGAGGATACTTGCAACAGCCTCAGCTGCTGCAGGGCCTGCAGAAAAAGGTGATGGTTTGGGTAGGGAGAGAAGTCCATCTGCTATAGCTGGGTTTTGGGGGTCCTCTCTAACCACATGAGGCTGCTGCATGGAGATGTTGGAGTCCTCCAAGGGAGCAGTGCCATAAACCCACTCCTTGGCATTTGGAGATGCAGCATGCTGTTGTCTGTGGTTTGTTAGTCATTCTGGGTTCCCTGCCCTTCCAAATTTTATGGAAAGACTTGGTATTTACTCCCTGACATTTTATTTGCTAGAGAATTGATCTTAAAATACTGTGGTTTATGTACAAAATATTATTATTTATGTATAAAATACCATTGAAGCTCAGTTGGGTCCTGAGTTGACCTGTGCCTAGCCCTCAGATCTTTCAGCTTCTTATTTGATCTGTCTCACAGTGTAAGACATGCTGCTCCCCCTCTCCCATACAGTACACAAAGTTTGCTTCCCAGTGCACATACCTAATTTGTAACTAATACTCTCATTGTGGCTACTTTAATAGCAGTATAGATTTTTTTCTAAATGAGATGCACATGTGGCTCCTAAGACGGCATTTTTCTGTTTCAGATTAAGCATATTTTTTTTTCCAAGATTCCACACCATACATAATTTTCTATAATCTTTTCTATTGATTTCATTCTCAGGCTTCATCAAAATAGAGCTGGAGCAATCGAGGAACAGATTGTGACCTACCTTGTGGAGACGGAAAGGGCATGAGGAATCTACTTACACCATTATATTGACCTTCTGCTTTGTGGGTAGTAGCCTTGAGTCAAAGGAATAACGTTAGCTAAAAATACTGTTTCCAAGGGTGGGAGTCCTGCATATTTTCTCCTCTGCTAAGGCTCCTAGAAAGCATATCTCTCCCATGGAATACACAGCTGCTAGGTGGTACCATCTCCTTACAGGACAGGCTGGAAATTCAGAAGACACCTGTGACATTCTTGCAAGGCCATAGGCAATGAGTACAATAAGGGCAAGCCCAAATCTTGAAGGGCAAAAAAGTTATAACTCAACCAGCTGGAGCTGACAAAGGTCACTGGCTCAGCTCTAGAAAGACTGGTATGTTTTGATGTTTGTTGAATATCCTCATGTTTCTTACCAGGACACACTGCTGGGACGAGATTATGCCAGAGCAAGTTTATGATGCTGAGGCATCTCCCGGGTTTGACTGCAGCAGACTTTGACTGTGGTTTCTCTGCATCTGGGGGAAATTAGTAAGTCCTGGAACACATGAAAATTAATAATAAAAATAAAAAGCTTTCCTTCCACCCCCCCGTCACCTCCTCCCACTGACACGATTTAAAGATTTAAAATCAGTTTGTATCGTGGCCAGACAATGGAATTCAGATTGTAGTGTTTCCATTTAGAACAAGGAAATTGAAGTAGAGCAATTAATCAATAACAATATGGGAAATGAAAGACTAAGTCACTTAAAGCTTGCATGCTTAGCTGGGTAAGGGGAATTTTAGAAAAATTCTGTCTTTTACTGCCCTATAAGTTTTATATTACCAACTTTCAAGTACAGAGAGAAGCAGTGTTTTGTGTTGCACTACTTCACCCAACGCTATGAGCCCATTCATTTACAGGGAGCGGACAGTTAATTATGAATAATCCCAAAGTGTTCCAGTGACCGTTGTACAAACTGTGCACTCAGGCCCATTTCATAGAGCCATGAAATGCCATCATCCCTCAGGTGAAACAAAGCAACTCTTCAGCAGCACAAAGGAAAGCTGCACAGCAATTTAGGAAAGGAAGTGAAGAATAATGGATTCATTTGAAACTGCAGGGGGATTTTAAGTATGCTGAATGCAATTACCAGAACTGGAGTTTATCCAGGACACTGGGGTTAAGACCCCATCTATTACAAAAGATGCCACAGCATTGCCAGCATCCTTCCCCTCATTTCCTATGGGTTACTCACTGGGCTCTTGAGTACACGCTGAAGAGGCCAGTCCTGTTTAGATTGGGAAAAATGATGGGACCTCCAGGCAAGGTGCAGAGGAAAAACTAGTGTTTCTCACTGACCAGAGCTTTCTCTTTGCACATGATGTAAAGGGTTTTGTATTGGAGAGGGAAATGAAGGGCTCCTACGTGTGTGATACCATCCAGAGCCATCAGACCAGGACAGCTGCTGGTCTGTATGGGGTAAGTGATGGGCTGCTGGAATACCAGTGTGGTTTCACAACCTAAATTTGGTCATCAGTACCTTAAGCCAGAAATGGACTGTTTCTTGCATAAGTTTATGCAAGTTAGACTGGCTTTATTTAAATATATAAATACTTCTTAATTTGGATCAGAAATCCCACATTTCAATGGAGGCAATCAACCAAGGACAGTGTCTCTAAATTCCTGTCTCACAGTGAAGTGCACAGAAGAAAGACTCAAACGTCATCTGCATGGCATCTGTTAGGAGCTCTCCCAAACTGTTTGAGTTTTGGAGGGTTCCTTGACCTCCCAAGCCTGGCTCTCGTTAGGCCCTCCACTACCTCTCACTTGTACACATAGTCCTTCCCATTGTTTAATAACTTCACCTGAAAAATAACCACAATCTAAAAAAGAGCCCTTTTTCTTGGAGCATTTACACCCCAGCAGAATCAGAGAGAAAAATCTTTTGCCACAAGCTGGTTTTCAAAGGAGAGAGAAGAAGGAGGAAGCAGAGAAGTAGAATCCGGTCCAGGCATAGATGTGTGGAGTGAGGAGTGGAGCAGGGTTTGCTCCACAGCATCATGTCCCAGGGCTGCCCCTGCCTGCCCTCTTGCTACAGGGAAGCAAGTGACATTGGTTCTGCAGGGGAGGAGGAGAGGCAATATTTGTTCAAATACATATATATGTATATTTTTAACTCCCACAAAAATACTGGTTGTGAAACTTTGGGAGCAGCATTTTTAGCTTGGCACGAAAGCTCGAGTGTATCTGGAAAGATTTCAGATGATTTGTGAGATACAAAAGTCATCTTTCAACACTTCTGTTTCTGGGCGTTTAGCTGATTAAACTAAAAGTCAATAAGCCCTGCAACTTTTTGCCTAGAGATCCAGGTATTAGGTGTGCTCAGTGCTGGAAAATCCTGCCTGTCTTACATCCCCTCCATTTACTTTTGGGAGTGTTTAGGTCTTATTTGAATGTATGTAGTTAGATACCCGTAACTACTGTTATTCTCTCAAGGCTGGTGAGAACAGACAAGTAAATCAAAGAAGTCACCATCATAGAAAATGCATAAGAGCCTGCTTGCCCATTCACAGGTGCTGGGCAAAAAATTACCAATTACTAGTGAAACCTCAATAAATAATGCTTCAGTCTTGTAACTGCAAATCTTCCTAATAGAATCTGGCTATTTCATGCCCTACCCCATAAATCAGTGCCCCCGATGAGTAGGCTCTGAATGGCTGGACAAAAATGATTAATCAAGATTAAATCAAAAGCAGTATGCTGCATCTGAAGGCAGTGTTAGCCAGGATGCATTCCTAGGAAAGAAATCACTTAGAAGTGGCTTATAAATCTGGGACATGGCTGAGGTCGATGTGAGGAAATGTGACTGGTATGGATTTTCAGATTTTATTGTGCATGGATATTGCCTATGGTTAAGTCTTCTTGTTCCTGCAGACAACACCAGATTTCAGGCCACAGATATCTCGTGGCTTCGTCTACCAAATGCAACAGATAACAATGCTGGGCTGAAGGACCAGCTCTCACACCCCTCCCACTCAGCAAAGCAGCGTCTGATTTATATCAGCAGAAATGCGGAGAGGACCACAAACAACAAAAAGAAACCTGGGGAGGTCAGACACCACTTATGATTTTACTGAGGAGATGAAGGACATGAAAAATCTGGAAAAATATACGTCTCTGGGATATAGATTTACTACCTTTTAGCTGGTGTTCTCCCTTGTGGTGTCTGACCAAGCTGAGCACTGTGTGAATTTTCCAGCAGATTGGAAGTGTCATTGTTCTGATAGCTACTGCGCTGAGCATTGGCCCAACCATTAACTGTCTATCCTCTTTTTCTCTTGCATTTATTGACCATTAATGAATTGTGACTTACTCTTCACAGACACTGATTGAGCTAAAGCTGTGTCTGTGATACAACCAGAAGCAATGCTCGGAAATACAGGGATATACGCTTGCCAGCAGCAACAGGTAAACTACATATGCACCAGAGATTATCTGTTTACCTCATGTGAAATAAGACTGTATTAAAAATTCATCCTTAATATCCTCTCTTAAACTAGGCTAATATATTTTTTACACGTAACATTCCTGACTGGAATATTATTCAGGTTATTTTCTTGAATTCTTCTCTAGGGGAGCAATGATTTACATAACATTAGGTCAAAAGCCTATTGAGGATATACTACATGGAAATTTTGTAAACCAGATTCATCCTCTGGCTGTGAAGGGGAATTAGGCTCTGAGCAAGGCTTTACAGAGGCACCAAAAGCCAGACAATACCCAGAGGTTCTGCTTGCTACCAACAGTACCTGGCAGAAAATGTGAAGGCACTGAATAGTTAATAGATCCATCACTATGGTACATAAACCAGACATCTCCAGAGCAATATAAAGTCTCCCCAGAAGAATGGTAAGGTGGTTACTAAAAAGCAATTATGATTCATAAGCTCATAGAAGGGGCAGGGCTGGTGCTAAATGTCTCAGCACGGCAGAGTCACCTTTAATGTAGTGACTGTACACCTACCACTCTGTAATGGAGCATGCCTTGTTATCCTCAATTCCTACCTCTCAGCATGGATAAAAATTTCTATTTGGGATAATTTTAACATTTTAAATAGTGAATAATATACATTTTCTTGGAATTCTGCCTTTCATCAAAAGAGCAATAACCTTAACTTTTTTAATAGCCTTCATCAGTCAGCGATCATGCTGAGAAGATTAATAGTAATAGCCATATTTTATTATTTTTATAGCAGGTTGTAAGGGAAATGAATGTTAGTTGCTGTGTCAAATGAAGGTCACCCTGACCACCACTTGTTCTAGGGAAACTGTAGTGCAACTGGTGCTATAGCTCAACTTTAGGTCACATTATCAATGAGGAAGGGGCAAAAACAGCCTTAAAAATTCAGTGTACAAAAAAATCTGCCATGCCCAAACAAAGTCAATAGCATAGTATGAAAAATGGGATAGGAAGTAAAATAGCTGATCTGCAGGCTCATTTAGAAATTCTTTGTCCTGACCTGAAGTTTCAACTAAAGCAAATACAAGTTTTTCACCTAAACATGTTCCTTTTTTTTCATGAACTCCAACCTGAGCAAAAATGGTCCAAGTCACCTAATTCTGCCTCCTGGTTGTGTTATTCTTGTCTCCGCCCTGCCTGGTTTGGGCTGTTCTGGAGAGCCAGCACTGTGGTGTGCTGCAGCCGCAGGGTAGGACTTGTGGCACTGGGTTGTGGTGGCCTTGGTTGGACAGAGGAGAGTGCCATGGGTCATGACAGTGCAGGGAATCTGATTTTAAGGAATTCTACTGTTGTTTGAATCTTACTATTTCCCTTTTTTCACCACTTGTGGTGTATCCTGAGGCTCAGGAGTATGTTCCTTGAGCTGTAGCTGAAGAAAGAAAGAAAGAAAGAAGGCGACAGGAAGCATCTCCAGTGAAAATCATGGACGAAAGAAGATCCTGTGTACTTGTGCTATGGTATTATGGGAGTTACCCTGGCATACCAGCTCCCTGTGCCTCAGAAAGTACTTTGCTGCTGTAAGCTTGGCTCAAACTCCTTCTAAGCAGAGCTCAATTGTGGCTCCTCATGCTAACACCTGTGAGAGCTTTTGTTGCCCTTGTTCATACAAAACACCTGTGAAGACTTTTGGGGTAGCTTTCCTTCCCTCTACACATGCAACTTTATGGGCAGACTCTTATGTTTTCTGTCTTAATTTCTTTTGAAAACACATGTATTTGCAGTCCAAGCGAACTCGGCTCTTCAGCTGAAGACAAGCTGCTTGAGTTGATTCCTCTTTGAAACCCATCAGTTGCACAAGATGCTGATAAGAAAAGGGGCCACAGGAGGTTTTCATGAGTGCCTAATGACCACATGTGTTCTCCAGCCTGATAAGTAGGCTTTAAATGGAGGAAGAAGGGAAAAAAAAAAAAAAAAAAAAAGCAGTTGTGTATGATTCCCTCAGTCTGAAGGAGCTGGCCTGTGGAGGACAGGACATAGTCAACACTGCTTGTATTGTCTTTTTGGCAGGATGGTGAGTAAAGCCTGCTGGCTGGACAGCCCCTACTTTGTACCCCAGTGTTAGACCAGTTTGAATTTGTGTGAAGCCCAGTCTGGGATTAAATCAGGAAAGTTTGTAGTTGCTAGTTTTGGGATGTGTTCCAAAAAACATGCCTTCTTTTGTCTCACCAAGTATGGCTTTGCATGTCCTACTGTGAACTAGCATTTTTATTATAGATGCTGTTGAATCATAGGCAATGGGTGGAGGGGAGAAGAAACAATGTAGTGGGTGTGCAAGAATAGAAATGATCCTTAAAATACGTTGGGGTGGAACAGCAAGCATTAGAAGAGGATAGTAATTGTCTCTTTATCTGTAAGAGTTTTTCCCCACCCAGAGTCAGTCTTGAGAATCTTCCTGCTTTTTCCAAAAATAAAGGCTCTCTTATAGCTGAAACACTTCAGAGTAATTGAATCTCCTGTTTAACTCCTGGCTAATAATTTCATCTTTCATTTCCTCCTATTGTTTCCCCTGGCATGCATCCCATCTATTATAAGCCCCAGATATCATAAAGTATTTTTTTTAGATTTAGGGAGAGGGAAATAAGAGTCAGGTGGTTTGAAGTAAGGTTTTTATAGCAGCACAAGTTCTGGAGGCATTGCACAGAGACTAGTACTAAAGAAACAGCTCCATGGGAGGAAGCTGGAGTGAGGAGACAAAGCAGCCCTGGCTTTCTGTAGAAGCTGTATTACTGCCAAGGCAAGGGTAGCTGCTTCTGTTTAGGACTCTGATGCAAAATGGTGCTTTGCAGACACCAAGGAGAGATATGAGGTTTTCACAGGCACAAAGTAGCCACTAGATAAATACTCATGGGAGCAGAGCTTTTCTGAAAATCTCCATCTAATTACTGTACTGAAAAAGTTGGCTGCAAAAGAGTGCATTTACAAAATTAAAATGTCTGTAAATATGGCTTTTGCCTCTGTGTCTGCATGCACAGTGACAGTAACTGCAGTGTCCATCAGCTGGACTTGAGTATGTGTTTCCCAGCAGTGACTGAGCTCTGCTACATCATATCTAAAGATGCTGTGCTACTTCCACATCTTCCTTCTTTCCTCTGAAACAGCTCTAAGACTTTATCTTCCTTTTGTCTTTTGAAGGTGGAGTAGAAACCGCACAATACCAGCAAAATCTGGGTTAGAAAGCTTGTCTGAGAGTGCTAAGTGTGCTGTTGCAGTTCTGCTGATGAAACCTTCTGGATCTGTTTCTTTTCTTTCCTATACCCATACCGCAATGTTTTGCCTACCAGGATGCACCAAAGTGTGTGAGTACTCTTTGGGCTGTTTAGACAGGACAGGATGATGGGGCTTCCTGAAGGAAACATAACATTGGTCCTACCAACAAAGCTACAGAGGAAGTGGGTGGAGGAATGGGAGGTGTAGATACAGGGGTTTTATTTGCACTGGTGGTCCTCGTTCAGTTCAGAAACAAAGTATAGAGCATGAGGGAGATGGGATACTGCGTCACAAAATTGCTACAGGAGTCCCAAATCATAAGAAAGCCTCTACAGATTAGGGTTTGGAACAGGAAATCTGGGTGCTACCTCAGTCACTGTGGTTTTTCTCTCCTTGCTCTGGGGCGTAAAGGGTGCCTAATAACCTGTAATGCAAATAGCTGGATTTGTTTTGATGTGTAGAACTCAAGGTTAATTAGAGAATATTCTTAAAAGTCACAGTTTTTCATCAAATTCTTCATCTCCGGTACCTCAGGGCCCTGAGTCAGAAGGAAGGCTGATACTTTGTGGGCATCACCTTCTGTTGTAGGTTTGAACATTATAAGAGCAACTCTGCTAGTGCCAGGGATCCTGAAGTTTTACTTGATGATATCTTTCACAGGTCACCTTACCTCCTGTACCAAGCGCAGCCTTGAAAGGAACCAGAAGTCAGAAAATTGCAGTTTGCTGTTTCTGAAGAATTTTTCATAAAAAGCTGTAGAAGGGCTGCTGGAGAGGAAAATTTAGGTTTAGAAAGAGAATACAGCTGTGGCTCTACCAGGACAGTCCAAGGTCCAGCTGCATTTGAATGTTGGATATTGATGCAATGGTGAAAGCATCTGAAAAAGATGGAAGATGCCTCAGAAAGAATTAGGAAATAAACAACCCATGATTTGAGTTTGCCATTAGCTAGTCCACGATGTGCATCTTTCTCTTGTCTCTGTCCAAAACATTGTCCAATGAATTCAAGTGTGTTGCAACTTGGTCTAAATGTACGTTTTCATACAGAACTACTGAGAGGATAAATCTTCATTTCTCCCTGAAGAACTATTAGGGCTAATAACAAGGGAGGTGTGATAGCTCTGTTTTACAGTGGTTATGTGAACCTCTTTGAGGGATACAAGAACAAAGTTTCTTGTGGATTATGCTGTGATGACTGGCGGAGTGATGGTTCACCACACCAACATGCTGTGTTGTTAATGACCTGTGTGTTTCCAGCAGCTCCCTAGGACTTGTGTTCACTGTGCTCTGCGGGTGTAATCCTGAATCTCTGGAATCTTCCAGCACTTCCAGTGACTCTGGTGTGTTTAAGATTGGTGTGCAAGGACATAGGCATGGTCTTACAGGTGTTAGTTTTTTTAAAACCTTACTGTTCTGGATTAATCGTTGTTCACCTGTAACTGTGTTTTGGATTTAATGAACAGTTATGATTATAACCAGGTTCTCGCTCTTTATGGAAAGGCAGCACTTCATAAATACTGAAATGTGCTCTTTCTACATCTGTGCTGGTTTCCTACAAACCTGGAAATGAAATTATGTGGCTGCTATCTTAGGACTGTAGCTATTGAATAGCTATTGCGAACAGATTCATCTGAAATACATAAATAAAGAAAGGAATTCCATATGGTCTGGAAAAACAAACAAATACCACACAAATGTGGCACGGTGTTTCTGAAGAGGAGGAAAGAGGGTGTTTGCTCTTTTCTTCTTGCAGTGACGATACTGCAGTGTTCCAATGACAGCCCTACTGTCTTCAGCTCTGCGTCAGCTCCTTGACCTCCCAGGGTTTGCTCTACCACCTTCTCTACCTGTTGTGTGCTGATGGCTCAGGTTCCATGAGTATCTTTGTGATATACATCATTATGCATGACATCTTGCAAGGACAAAATGGTTGTGATCTCTGTCTTGGGGCTACAAGAGTTCAGTTTCCAAACAGGGCCATTATCTTAGTACCATCTAACGTGTCTAACAGTCCTAGTATCTCTGAACTCTGGCACAACACTTGTGAAATCAACTGGGTTTTTTTCTTTTGTACGGATTTTCTCCCCTTGATCTCTCTGGAAGGACAGGGGGAACTGGGAAGACGGATAACAAATGGGAAGTTATTGGACCACAAGTGGAACACAAAAATCCAGAAAGAAATAAATTGCTGATGTTCAGCTGCAACAGCTAATCAGGGCTGCTTAGAGGATGTGAGACATAGGGAGAAGATAACTGCAGGGCCTTTTAGAAACATATTCTAGGATATTTCTTAGTCAGTTGTAAGTGAGATTAGACTATTTTAAATCCTATGTAAACCCTAAAGTAAGTTGATAAAGCTCACAAATTCAAAATGGGTGTTTGGGACCAATCCTTTTCATGTAGCTACTGGTGTAACCTTGTAGCAATAACATTGTTTTGAACTTTGCAGCAGGATTCCCATTGGCTTTAGATGATGAATTTGATTCAGTGTAAAACCTCCAGAAATGGCAAGTGTTTCCTGAAAGCATCATAGCCTCTACCCTTACTCCCTTCTCCCCAAGAGATACAGGAAGATTAGAGAGGGCCAGGAGAAAGGAAGGCCTATCAAAGAAGAAGGTAGTAAAGGATATTTTTGGAGGGTAACTTAAAATTAAGAAAAAGAAAGATAACAAGATCTGCAGTGAGTATTTTCAGCATGGGAAGATTCATGGAGAAGGGTTTTTCTTTTTTGTTGGTGGTTTGGTTTTTCTTATCATCCAGTGGAAAGTCCTCAGGAGAGCTGTGAAAAATTAGCTCAATATCTTATAAAGAAAAATTGGTTGTTTTGCTGCAGAACTTGAGGAAAGGAAACCTGCCAATAAGAAATTCCTGGAAATGTGGCAGACCAAAGAGAAAAGCCTTATGGTGAGAGAAGCAACAAGAGTTGGTAGGTTGTCCCCAACTGGGTTTTTCTGAGGATCCTTGGGGATGTGAAAAGATATGGATATGCTGGTCTGAAGTATCACTGAAGCTGTTGTGTGGCTGTAAATCATCATGGGAGCAAGTCAGTGCAGAACGTGTAAAGATCCAGAAAGGTAACCAGAAGTTATTCTCTTCCTCCCCATCTCTTCTGTTTGTAGTCTGCTATAAAGGAGATGCTGGCCAGAGGCAGCAAAGAGTTAAAAACTACAACAAAAACTCTAGGCAGATTAAACATTAAATTATTCTGACACTCACTATATTAAATAGTCAATTATTCACTTGTGGCACCAGAGAGAGCACATGAATTCTTTACATCAGAGCAAATGCAGTGATGCAGTCCAGGTTATTTTTAATAGTAAAGCTTTGGACACAGTGTGCTGAATCTGACGTGTCTCACCACTACGTGCATCACTTACAGCTTTTATAAACAGCCATGCTTTTTCAGGAGCCAGACATTAGGCAAGCACTTGGGCAGCACCACGGAGGAGTGACGTAGCACCATGATAAACATTCGCAGAGATCCAAGTAGGGACTTGAGATGGCTAAATGTTTGGGAAAACAGATTATGTGGGAAGGAAGGGTTGTTACTGGACTTGGAGGGCTGTATCAGCTGTGCCAGCAATGTGTAAGAAGCAAATTCTCTTGCGCTTCCAAATTCCCAGAGTCCTCTCGAGGCCTCTGCCAATCAAAACAGGAGCAGGTTGCTGTAGAAAATTTTCAGCAAAGGGTAATGTATTTCTTCTGCGACTTGCAGCAACGTAGCAATAGGAAATTCCCGCAACTGTCAGGAGGCAACTGTACAAGGCAGGATGCTGCTTACTCCTGTCGGTGTCTGCTGCGTGGAGATGAGTTGAACTGCAAAGTGCACAGACTCTTCCTCTCCTGCAAGATTGCTGCACTCAAACTGTGCATTCAGGACCAGCTGCGTAATAATCTGGTGAGAGCCATAGAGGGAGCAATTTTTAATTTACAGCGTATTCTAGTATAAGTTGCCCTGGTTTTTAAGTACCTGGACCTCTTGTGTAACAGAAGTCCAGCTCAGAACCCACTTCCTTGCAGACCTTGCATTGCAACCAGCTTCTTGTAGCATTACTGGTACCGTATTGCTGGTGTGGGTATTTGGGGGTGTGCTATAATGGTTTAGGTTCTCTATTTCTCATCTTGACGAGTTCTGGAGCTGCAATGTAATGCAGTAGAACAATGAACTGTAAGGAATTAGTCATGTTGATATGGGACCCCATGTGTTTACTGCAGTGATCTGCTTTTTGGGAAGCCACCTGTTGTGGATCCTTGGAGGAGAGGAGCTGGCAGGTCCCGTAGGAAGGCAGAGCATCAAAACAGGTTTGAGTACAGCGGTTGGTGTAGTGGACTCATCTCTAACTCAGTGACATCATAAAATGGGCTATCTAGCTGACTTCCCAAGTAATACTATTTAACAGTAGCAACAAGTGCACTGATAAAACATTGGGAAAATGCCCAAAAGGGCAATGCAGAAATGATGTTCAGAATCTGTTCCCAAGTGCTTTTGTCATCATCTGTTACAAGCACTGCATACCCGCCCAACTGATACAATTCCCATGGATGTCTTGGCAGTGCTTGATTTACATCCTGCCCCAAGGGAGCTGACCCTTGCTTCACTGAGAGAGGAAAAAGTCCCTCTCAGGGTTCAGTGACCCTGTTCTAGTTTGACCATGTCCTTTCTGATGGCTTGCTGAGGTCATATATGTTGACTTACCATATTCCAGTGTAATAAGAATTGGCAAATCTCTTTGGAGAGAGCCTATGACTTTGCACTTACTGAGCAGCATCAGACTGCTGAGTCGTGCCTTTTGTTTTGACAGTTCACACGATGCTGTGACTTGTTTCCATGAGCTGGAGCAAAGAGATGCAGGGCAAAGAGGTCAAAATGGAACAGGGAGAAGGTACTACCTGTCCCTGGAAGAGAGCACATGTTCTTGAAGCATGTATCAGCAGCTGTAAGGGGAGTATATAACTGTTGGCTTACAGAATGTAAAGTTCAGAACTATGGAGAGAGAGAGAGAGAGAATAAATCAAATCATGAAAATACAAAAAGAGAAATAATACAAAAACAAGTTGGAGAAAGGAGGAAGAAAATAGAGCTCAGGGAAGATGATGAAAGAGAATAGTGAAGAGAATGATCAAAAGAATTTAAAAATAGAAATTGAAGAGTGATGGTCTTTTTCCCATTAGATGCTCAGATTAAAATTAAAAACAAGGTGTTTGGAAATGAAGGTAAGGAATGAAGCAGGGAACTGGGGTGCCATCATCAAAAGAAGGAAAGCTTTTAAAGAACCTTAGGACTGAGTGAGAGAGATGGGAAAATTTATTGCCTATACTGTTGGCAGCCTTCCCCCCACACCATCTCACTCCTGCAGCATTGTGTTGCTCACTCAATCCAATGGTAGTGGAGTAAGGAGGAGGAAAAAAAATAGGTTGAACTTTGGCTCTGTGTATTAGCACAGAAATCATAACTTCTGAAATTTTCTTGATACGTCTTTTTCCTCAGCTGAAAGTTACAGACAACTTTAAATGGAAACAATTGAAATGTGATGTAGCTAAAACTTCTTTCATACACTGCTCCCCGAGTGGAGCACTACACAATGTCACAGTGCCATGCTTCCATCTTTTTCTTTCAAATGTCTTTTTTTAAAGCATATATTGTGTGGGGAATCTCTACAAAAGACAAAATGGGAATGCTCTGCACCCTGTCATGGCTTTGTTTTGATACAAGGAAATAAGCTTGCACTAAGAGAACCCTGCTGGTGCCACTACTGGCCTTAGTCCTCAAAACAGGTTTCTCCTCAGCTGACATCTGCTGCTTGAAGAATTGAATCAGAATTGGCACAGAAACCATTGCAAAAATATTTCAAATATAGAGAATAAAATGGCTAATGTGGTAAGCTCAGAGTACCTGAAGGAGTGCCTTGAATGACAGATCATGTGAACTATCATGAGACCCCACCTGAAGTGCTGTATCCAGTTCTGGGGTCCCCAGTATCAGAAGGACATGGACCTGTTAGAACGAATCCAGAGGAGGCCACGAGGATGATCAGAGGGCTGGAGCACCTCTCCTATGAGGACAGGCTGAGAGAGTTGGGGCTGTTCAACCTGGAGAAGAGAAGGTTCCGGGGAGACCTTCTAGTGGCCTTCCGGTACCTGAAGGGGCTACAGGAAGGCTGGGCAGGGACTTTTTTTCAAGGGCAGGTAGTGATAGAACAAGGGGAAATGGCTTTAAACTGGAAGAGGGGAGATTTAGAGTAAATGTTGGGAACAAATTCTTTCCTTTGAGGGTGGTGAGACACTGGACCATGTTGCCCAGAGAAGCTGTGGATACTTCTCCCTGGAAGTGTTCAAGGCCAGGTTGGATGAGGCTTTGAGCAACCTGGTCTAGTGGAAGGTGTCCCTGCTGATGGTAGGGGGGTTGGATCATCTAGTTCCAAGGTCCCTTCCAACCCAAACCATCCTGTGATAGCTACCTCTCTCCTCCAGTAGCCTGATTTAGTTTTAGAGGCCATATAAATATTTGCACATCTTAAGGCTTTACAAAATAAAAGCTTTTGCTGTGGTGCTATGGAAAATGTGACAGTGTTTCATAGGGATCCAGCTGGATGAACAATCCTCAGGGCTGAGATCAGGGAGGGGATGGCAGCGGGGCCTGGCTCTGCTAACATGTTTGGATGTTACAGCCTGTGCTGCCACAGCAATGCTGCTGGTGTGGTGGGGCTGGTTCATCACTTATAGGATGCTGTCACCTTGGTGCAGAAATGCCAAGTGACAAAGAGGTCTTGCAATCTCCCACAAAAGGAGCATGAGGGCAGAAGAGTGATAGAGCAGTGAGACAGAAAAGGAAAAACACAGAAGGCTCACAGGAAAAGCAAGTGAGGTGTTTTCTGTCTGGATGTACACTGTGTCAACCTAACCAGCAGCAGCCCTTTTGAGAATGAATAAATCAAAGTACTGACTGTAACAGAAGCTCTGAGAACCCTTTTCTCTTAAATAAAGCTATTGATTCTTTAAATGAAAACCCCTGTTTTAAAGACAATAAACATTTTTGTTTGCCCTGCCTCTGGGATAACTACTGATGTACTGTAGCTGGGATACAGCAAAGGACTTGCTTTTGAGGCAAAAAGTGCCAAATGTGGGATGAACTTCAAAAGTCTAGGTCTGCTCAAAACCTAGAGCACTCAAAAATTCAACATGTCCTCTGCTTACATATATTCTCTGTTTTGATACTCATCCACAGCTCTGTGTTTCCTGTTGGTTTCATTTTGCCAAATATAAAAGCTTTGGCAGGGCAAAACTACCAGTGATGCACTAGGACTGTTTAAAATGGATGGTTGGTTTTTTTTAGATGCTCTGAAAAGGTCATAAACTAAACCTGACTCTTTCTCCATATATTAAGCTCAGCTGCTGCTTCCCTTTCTGATCTAATCTGCAATAGGTGGTTGTCATATCCTGAATACTTCTCCACCTGGATCTCTCTGTGGTTTCTGTAAAAAGTCAAGCTTTCTTACTGGAGAAATAAAATCTGTCCATAAATCTGGCATGCTGTTCATTACAGAAGGCTAAATCCTATATCATCCATTCCAGGACAACGTCTGAGTGGTTGCAGCAATGTACTGTCACAGATTGCATCTCCAGAATATAAGCACCACAAACTTTGCACTTTCTGGAATAAACACTACAGCTGAAATGTGAAAATCTTTCTGCAGACTCTGCAGTGTTACTGCAGTGAAAGAACAATACTGTGTTATTGATTCAGCTGAAATGCTTCTTGCAGAGCAAGCATCAAAGCAAGGCTGTTTTATCAGTTTACATACTTTAAGCTGAGAGTTTATTTCTTGCGTAATCCTCCTCGAGGTGCTCTGGTGGCTGAGCAGAACCATTGCCAGAAGCGTCTGCTTCCTGCTCTGCAAATGTAATTTCTGCTCCCTTCCCTCTGTTTTTGGGCTGACTTCTGTGAATTCTCTATATGTGTTGTTGCTGAGCCTGAGAGAGGGCTTTTTTTAGTGAAGAAAACATGGATTTGGATTTTTAAAGGATTCCTGAGTTTAGACAAAAATGGCTGGTTTGCTCCTTTCAGTTCTGTCTCGTCTCGCTATGGAAGTGTGCTGGAACAAGGGACAATTTTCTCCATGTGCAAAGGATCACACTGGGCCCAAAAACTACTGTATCTTTCTTGACTGCAGGTCTGCTGCATTGCACTTCAGCCATCTGTTCATCAGTCCCTCTTGCTGTAAAATAGCCTTGGTAAAAACTATTAGCCATGAGCATTTTGAGACCAGTTGGTCCCTACCCACCAAGTCTGACTTTAGATAGTGTGCTTTAACGCAGGACTCCTGCAGCACCATATCCTTAAGAAATCTCTTCTCCTGTTTCTACATTCTCCTCTCAATATTAAGATGGACATCTTGTAAAGATAACTTATACCTTGAACCAATGGTGAGGACTGTAAAAAGAAGCTTATTAATTATTAACTCTACATTTGCATTGACTCCAGCTCGGGGAATCTTTCTTATGTGAATTTCATGGGAGATGCATACAAGACAAAGATGAAGCTGGTTTAGGGTGTGGGTGTGGTGGGCTCATTGCTTTCAAGGATGAAACATCTGCCTCAGGTGGGAAATCTGTTGCAGTTCCTAGAAGAGCAGGCATTTTGCCAATGAAGGTTTTTCTCCTCTGCAAATATTCACAGGTCATTGAATAGCTGGATACTTCTGTTGACTTGCTTACAGTAAAACCTGAGTGGTGTAGACTGAGTCATGCTTACAGAAACGTGCCTGAGCACTGAGCTGTGTCCATCTTCTCTGGTCTCCTGCTCCCAAGATCAGACTGAGATTCCACTTGGATGTTTTGGTTTACACACAATTAATGTGCTGGCTTTCAGGAAATAATGGTGCCCAAGCTGAGAAGTGGTGTGGTGTCTGCTGTTACCTTTATTTCCTACTTGCATTGAAGCCCCCAGAGTTCAGTTGCCCCTCTGGCTCTGCTGATGGTGCACTGGGCAGGTGAGAAGGGGGCTCCCCATTCTGCTTCTTGCACTGGGGGCTGTTTTCACCTCTGCTGTTGTTCTTCTCACCCCTACTGCCTCCTGCACTGTTTGTCCAAAATAAATGTGCTAACGTCTATTTTCATTGTGCTGGATGAGTCCGTGTGGCAGTTTCGTGGAAAGAGAACGAGCACAGCAGTTCTTTTTTTGGGACACTTTGTTCCCAAGTACAGGAAGTTGTAAAATTGCTGATAACGAGCTAGTTCATTCATAGCTGATGCCAGAAATGACTGTCTTCTGTCAAGGCACTGTGTCTTTGTGAAAAAGAGCTGAGGATTGAGAAAAGCAGGGAGTTGTCAGTTCTGATTCAGTTACAGTGGATGCTTTTTTTGCATTGAAATCTGAATCTTTAACTGTTTCCCTCAGAAGAGTAGGTAGTCTTGGGCTGGGCTGGTCTCTGCTCACTTTTTTAGTAATTAACAACACTCCTCCAGTGCCGTTTCTCTGCTGTGGATTCTACCAAGCAGATGCCAAAGGTTATTTTCTGAGCTGTTGTAAATGGTTGACATTTTGGCTCCTGTATTGTTACTGAAGCACTCTGAGAAATATTTTCTAAATGTATTTCGCAACATCATAGTGATTATATATTTACTTCTCAAGATGCAAGAAGGTGTGTTAGTCCATGGAAGAAAACATTCCAAGACTGAAACGTGATTCTTGGCACTAAACAGCCAGGTTGCTTTTATGGGTATAATTTAAATCAAACTAAGTTATGGGTGAGTGGCAGTACGTCTCTCATTTCAGCAAAAACTTGTTTTGTGTTTTTGCATTAAGTATAGAGAGACAAAGATTAATTTCCTTGAAGACCTTCCTATTTTGTTTACTTAACATAATGTGGAAAAACAAATGTTTTAAGGGAGGTGGATTTTGGTATTAATTTTATTTTCCCAATTTTGGTCCCACTACTCTATCTCTGGAACATCAGGAAATACGTCTTGACTTCAGGGAGGATATTTGATGGCTGTTTCTGGTTACAGGCGTGTCTGGGAATCTAAACAATATTACAGGACATGCTGGAGCACAAATTACTTCCAACAGGGGCACACTGACCCAAACTTCTTTCTTTCATTGCAGCTTCTTTTTCTTGTGGGCATCTTTTAGGAGTGGCCTTGACTATGAAATTGCTGTCAGATCATTCCCCCTCGATTTGGTTTGTGGCTCCCTCCTGAGACTTGCAGTGATGATCATAGCTAAATTATCTGGAATATTTGCAAAAGGCAGATGATACAGAGAAGTGGCCCTGCAAGACAGGGTCTCCTTTCCAGGGTCCTGTGTCCTCTCTCCTTGAGGTATCAGCTCAAGTTGTATGGAAGCAGGAAGCACAGTGTACAACATATAACCCTAAGTATAAATGCTACCGATTTCCTGTCCACCTATGTCTATTTATGGAAGAGGGCTTGGGGAACTTCAGAGCAAAATAATTCAGGACACTCATCCTGATAGTCTCCTTGCCTTCTTAGAAGGGCCCTGGCTAAACCATAGACAAGTGCATCTCATTGTGACTTTCCCATTCAACTTCTCCTATCTTTCTAACATTAGTTTTGGATGGATGAAGAGTTGCTCTTCAAGGCAGGGCAGATATCCAGAATAATGGGGATTTTTTTCAGCAAGAGTGAAAAAAAAATATAGTCTTCCTAGACAGTCTGAGGTTCTTGCTGCCTCAGATTTGCTGATGCAGCAGTTATATTTACCACGCTGCCTTAGGATTGACTAATGGCAGTGAAATTGTAGTGGCTACTTTGACTTGTTCCATGTGAATTTGGTAAACACAATTTATGTAACTCTATCCAGGCCTGTGCTTAACAGGATATGATCTAGGAATTAAATGTTTATATATCATAAGATGTTGGTATCTTTGTTCTAAAGCTTATGTATTTAAGCATAAGCTTTAGAAGACATCACTTAAACTAAAAATAGCTGTGCCTCTTTGTGCTCTTGGGACTGAAGAATTAGAGGAGTTCTTCAAAATAGGTCGTGAAATTATCTTGGCTGCACTGAGGTGTCTGAAGCTGGGGACTGGTCTAGTCCTCTCCCTTCCAGTGTTTTGCAATAGAATTAGATGCAGAACAGCCAGCCACTGAGGAACAGGAAAATCTGCTGTCACTCTAGCAAGCTCCAGGAGACTCTGGGTCCTCCTACAAGCTCTTACTGGGTCCCTGAAGTTGGTTTCCACTTTTAGACAGATATCCAGCTATGTTGCAAGAAGTGAATGGCTCTTTACCCTTAACAGTCCACACAGATAAGGATTGCTTGCTGCCAGAGAACCTGTTTTTCAGAGTCATGAAGTCAAGCCAACAGGATTGGTGACAAGGGCTTGCTGTTCCTAGGCAGGATTCATCCCAGGAGACTGTGGTGCACAGTAGTCAATGACTCTGATATTGCCACAGCAGAATAACCATGAACCTGGAGTACTTCCTGACCTGTGAGTACTACAGACATATTTTTTTTGTAGCCTATGACAATGGCTTTTGGGTGGAGTCATTAGGTGAAAGTAATTTAATGGTAAAATTTTACTAGTGTGTGTGCGTGCTATACTCTGGTTGAGGAAGTGATATGATCCTTATTAATGCACAGGGAGTTGAAGCCCTCATAAATGTGCCTTGCATATGTTTTTAAAGGAATTAAATTGCAGGACTGGATTATCCTGTAGAGACTGTCTCCACTCGGAAAACAAATCAGGATGTAATGTTACATATACTGTAGGTCTTATGTACGTTATTTTTGTGCTTCTGCAGTGATAAGTCTGTTCAGTTCTCGGGAGCTTTAGGTGTAAATCTCAGTACATATGCCAGTGGACTCATACACTTCTGTTGTTGCAGTTGCTGGGTTGTGCTGATATAAATTTAAGCAGGATTTGTCCAAGTAAAATGAAAGTGTATGTATATCTAATCAAATTCCATCTTTGTTCTCGTGTTCAACTTCAGTGATTTCAGCAAAGACGTGACTGTTACTAATATCAGGCTTTGGCTTTGCTGTGTGGGTTTGCAGGAGGTTTCAGCAAAGCAAGGCTTGCCACTACTCACTGCAGAATTTCTATCACTGGGGAAAAATTAGTCCATTCACACAGGGAAAGACATTCAGTTAGAAGTTGGTTGTTGTTTGTAGCAATTTTCAAAGCAACACAGTTGACAGAATTAACTGTCCCCTATTAATGGAATGTGAATGTGAAGCTGCTGAAAGCAGCTGAAGAACCAGGAGAGCTGGGAAATCTGCAGCCCGTTGGTGGCACTAACAACACTGAGAAACATCTGCACTACCAGTCTCTTGATTCTGCTGGTTGTGCTTAATTATTTAGAGCAGAGTGAATATTTGAGTCTGTTTTCTTCCCTTCCTCTAAGAGTAGATGCATTAACATTTTCCTGGTGATTTGTACAGATAAGGTAGTGATTCCAAGTGTGTTTCATGATGCAAGATATGGTTTTGGAGACTTCCAGATACTTCAGTGAAGAAAACAAAATGATCTTGCTATTTCATCAGTGTAAAATGCTGCCTGTGATTACTTTTAATGTAGATGTTAATCTCTTGAACGGCTTGAAAAAAAATCTTTCAAGTGCAGCATATTGGTGCATTAAAAGTAAAGTACTGATCAGCCAAAGTCAGTTTGCAGGTTTGATGGCTACAGTAGAAATCAAGCTGGGGACAGTGCTGAACATAAGGATTTTTAAAATGTTTTTATTATTATTTTTCGAGAAGGAAGCAAGCATGTAGAAGATGCTCTCTTTTTCTGGTTATAACAACTCATATTATATATATATATAAATATAGACTTTGCACAGTGGAAACTAAAACTACTTGTTGTAGAATGAAACACACATGATGAGTAATGAAATGCATACATCTCAAAGTAACTTAATATAATATTTTATGAAATGTTTACAATAAATCCTATACAGATGCATATCATCCATTAGAGGGCAGGAGCCTCAGAGTTTTTAATCCCAGGTTGAACATTTATTTTCTTTTTGCTTGGCACAAATCTTTTAAGTTTTCTATTTAGTTATTGTCTCAAAGAGTCACTTTCTCCCTTGACACCAGTATTGTAAAGACTACTTAGTGGTAGCCTGTAAAGTTAATTAAGCCACAAAGGTTCCACAAAAGACAGATGTCAGGTACAACTGTTTATATGTTGTATATTTGAAACACATGCACCAGATAGGATTCTTCAGACAATAAACTGTACTAAAGTGTCATCAGTCTCACAACTTTGCACGTAACCAAGAATGGCACTTAGAGGTCAGTCTGCATTGCTCCAGAAAAGCACTAACCTGACCAAGTGACAAATGCAATCTGCTTAAAGTGAAGCATATGAGAAGAAATATGGTTGTAGCTCGAAATGACGGCATGAAAATGAAAACTTCATACTCAATTGCTCTGGTCACATGTTTGAGAAGAATCTACTGTGGTTTCTCTGATGGTGTGCTCTCCTGCTCTTCAAAGCAGCTGTCCCGTGTCAATGTGCTCTAGATGGAGGATGTGACCAGTAGTTATTGTCTGGAGTTTGTGATGGAGAAATCCTCAGGGCAGTTGCATTTCCTCATTAAACATAAAGTACTCGTGCTCCTAACCTACTTCCCTGAAATCACCCATGTCCTAGGCTGGTTCTTCAACAGCTGGTGAAGCTCTTCATGCAGTGGTTGCCTATGTTTCAGCACTTTTACTGAAAAAAAAAAAAAAAATGCTGTTAGTTTAGAAAAATTAGCACAGGACAACAATGAAATGGTAGGTCTAATTGTTTTGAGGGTCTTTCTTATTTGAAGGCCTAGTTCAGAGCTTGATGACACCAATAGTGCAATGCCATGAATGTATCTCCAATGTTGCTTATTGGTTTATAATACTGTGCTGAATCTTAGATGGATGAGAAGCTGCAGCATCCATTGGATTTGTTGGTGTAATTAAGCATGTGACTTTTTTTTACAAAGAAAAACCAAGTGAGGATTTGTGTAACTGACCTTGAATATTGGAGGGAGTATTACTGGCTGGAGTGTCTCCCTGAGGTGTCAATGAGAGAAAACGGAACATACTTCATACAGAAACTATGGTGAGAAATAACCATGGAAACAGTATCATTTGAGCCTACCAGGTGGTGAAAACAGGCTCTTTCCCCTCCATTTTCCATTACCCAAGCTCCTGTGCAGTGGAAAGCAGAGGACCAGGCAGCAGGATAACTGTGGAGTATGAAGGAGCTCTGTGCTGTGAAACAAGGAGAGTGGCATTGCTGTTCCTTCTGCATCCAGGTTTTGGTCTGGGCCACGCCCAGTGGATCACAGCCATTTTTCCAGCAGGAGAGAGGATGTGATTTGCATGACTCAGGGATGCTCAGTACTATCCAACCTTGCAAGGATGGCTTGTCCAAAACCTATGGGAGTAAGTGCTAGAGGGGAAAAGAAACTCATTTGAATGTCCTGGGCATTATTAGATGAGCAAGAGGGATTCAATTCCACATTTGCACAGTACTGCTAATAAAGTGTACTATCAGGAAACATGAGGATCTCCTAACCCATTTGCTGGCAGAAGAGCTCTTGCCCTTCTCACTAGAGCAATGGAATGAGAGCTGCAATCAATTATAGAAGTGCCAAGGGTGATGACAATTAGTTCCACTGGGGACTAGCCTTCAAATTTTCTTCTTCTGCTGAGGGAAGAGGAGGAGAACGGATCAGAGAAGAACAAGATAGTAATTTTATATAAAAGAAACAATAAAAAATGAAATAATGAAGGCACAGGTCTCCTCAGACATCGGTGGTGGCTGACCAATTCTGTGGGAAATGGGAAGAACTTGTATAGGACTGAAGACATTACAGTCATGAAGCCAGGAGAACTAAAGAATAAGAGGATACTTAAGAGGGTGGACATCAAAGTTGCATGGAAACATCTGCAGGAAGTCATATAATTCAGGAGAAGAAAGCCTAGATTAGATTCGTTATAGAACCATTCAGGTCGCATTCAAGAAATCAAGAGCAGGTACTGGTGAGGTGACTCAAGATGCCACCACTGCAGTATAAAACATGTAGCCAAGGGGAAGAGTTCTGCTGCTCACCCAAGTTCTTCTCTAAGCAATGAATGTAGTGAAATTTAGCTGTAGTTGCTTGTTTTCCAGGTTACAGTAGCTAATAATTTTTGTGTTTGAATATGGTATTAGCTACAAGCTCTACTTTCTCCCCTCCCAATCTTCTATGCACACAAAATATTCTTCTGTATCTAGAGAGTGAAGACTTTGGAAGGTTTTCTCTTAATGTCCAGAGGTTCATTGGGCCTCTCTGTATAATTTGAGAGCTGGTGTTGTGCAAGGCAGTTCAACATATGCAGTGTTAAGCCAGTGACTCCAGCTCAAGTAGAAATGTCCTACTACATTTGTTCCAAATATCTGTAAGATACTAGCTTCAAAGTGCTTAAAAAGGGCAAATTTCTGAATAGTGGGACCTGGGAAAGGTCTGTAGGGACAGAAGTGAGAAAGACATGTAGGAAGAGAGAAGAGCTGTTAAAGAAAGATCCCAATTTCTCTGTTTAGAAGAAACCAAATTTAAAGAGGAGATTGATCTTGAGATGTTTTGTATTAGATTTTATTTCTGTTCCTTGATATCTATGCCCAGAATAAACAATTCTGTTTAAATCTTTTGAGTGGTATTAGAAAATAAACATTTCAATTTGATTTGAAGGAGTTAAACAATGTGGTCACACTTGAAGACACTATATTAAAGTGCTGACAGATGTCCAGGTCTACTTTCCACCATAATTAAAGCACTACTTGAATAAAACCTGAAAGCTTGTTGCCAGATCTCTTCTTTCAACTTTCTTTCATTACATTTGAGGTTCAGGTTTTGTATAAACCTTGACAGAAACTTGAGAACCATGGTAAAATCCAGACTGTATTTGACAAATAGAAATGAGCATGACTAGGCAGTTGTGGCCAAGTGCACGTTGGAGTTTTATGAGTCTTTGCAATGGAAGCTTCAGTCATCAGTTGTGGTGTTCTTTGAAAATTAAATTCTTTCCACCTTTCATCCCCAAAATTAAGATGTTTGTAATATAAAATTTAAATGTTTTTATTTCTGTTACAATATTGCACCCAAATCTTTCAACACAAATATTTTATTTCTCATTCATCTGGTTCTTGCTCAAAAGTGTGAAGTTTTTGCTATATTTGCTTCAGAACAGCAGTTTTGAAATAAAATCTCAATTATTTTGTTGTGGACGCTCAGTCTGACTACTTGGCTGAGATGATATGCTTTGTTCATGACCATATTTCACAGGATCCCACAGAAATAAATCTATCTCCTCTACTGTGATTAGAATCTATCACACTTTTTCTTCTGTATGACCTTGTAGCAAGGTCTTATCTGACAAAACTATGTTGTTTTATGCTTGTTGTCTTATATGAAATTCCTGACTGAGGTTTATTGGTCCTTGCCTCAAGTTCCAACTCCTCAGGAGCAGGACTTCCATTTATTTGTAGTGCTCTAGCAGTGGAAGAGGTGGGACCGGGGAACTGTCTCTAAGCAGTTACTATGCTGTGTATTAAATTAGCTACTAAATTTTTGCAATGAGTGAAAGGTATTTGCAATGTTTCTTTCTGCAAGTGTGGATTAGGTACCTAATATACTCTCTGTTCCTTGGGGACACATGTTATGTGACATTCCTGGAAGGCAAGGCAATAATCACTGAAGTCAGATAGAAAACTTGCCCTTCTGTTCAGTGGATAGAACATGTGGATGACTTTGTGCTAAATTGAGGACAGGTAACGCAGCCAGAGTGCTGTGGCAGAGTAGGAAAAGCAGCTGAGAACAAGTCTAGCCTTTTCCACTGATCTGAACCAAAAAAAAAAAAATCAGGACAGGGTATTTGTGAACCACCTGAGAGTACACAACTCCCAGATCTTCAAAACTGGGATGGACTGGAGTCCTTGCTGTGATATTGCACTAAGTCAGTGTGGGAAATCTACAGTATGTGCTTATCTCAGTGTAACCTGCTATTAAGACTGAAGAAAATATCTGCTTTTCTGAGCTGAAATTTTCTCTTGTCTGTCTCAAAAGGCTTAAACATGATGTAGGGCTGGGTTGCATCCACCCTATCCTGGGATGAACTGTGCTCTTAGGAAATGCCCCATAATTGTACCCAACCCACACTGGTTATTGTTCTGTAGCAGTCATGTGTGCTTATATTTTAGTTTAACTGTGTGGATGCTGGAAGATTGATAAAAGTTGGCAATTGCACACTTAACTGTGCTTTATTCCCCCTTGTATTTAGTGGTTGAGAATGTGATTTGCTTGCTGTCAGATTATGCATCCACTACCTTGGTAGGGAAACTTACTTTTTCTACTAGGAATTGTTGTGTTACGGATTTATTTTTAATGTCTGCCCATTCTTAGTGCCACTAAAAAGACGGGATGTAGTCTCTTCCTCCTTTTCATTCATTAAAACCTTGGTTCTAATTGTGGAAGGGTAGTTATATCATGACCAGGCTGGGGTTACTCCAGTGTAACGTCACCCTTACAGCTGAGTATCTATATTAATGTTTACTGCAGAACCATTCACAGGAATCCTAACAAATGAGACTCTATTTAAAAACTCTGATTCCTGACTGTAAAGGGAAAAAAAAACAACTGTGGGTCAATAGAAACACAAGAGAAATGTTGACTTATACATGGCATTAAGCAGGAGCATATGTCTGGATTTTTCCCACAGAGTGGTGTGGGTGCCCAATTGAGGGAAAGGGGTTTGCCAGCTTGATGGGGCTGACAGCATGTGATGGGGACATGAGCCTTGGGAAGAGGCAGCACTAACATCTGGAGCCCACAAATGGCAACCAGAGTGGGGGAAGAATTGAATCTGAATGAGTTTTGATACCTTAATATTTGAGGTTATGGACTGGTGCTGGTAGGGAGCACCTCTAGATCACTGTGCAAGAAGTTGCTGTGTTGGGCAATTAAACAAAAACTTAGTGTTTATTCCTGGCATGTTTCAGTTAGACTTTATCTCATATTGTTATTTTGGAAATACTTTAATGATAATCCATGCTTGATGTTCTAAACTTAAAAACTGAAACCTCCAAAAAAACCTCAAACCCCTAAAATACTTGATGGCAGTGCATTACATAAATTTACTCTTGACTAATCCATGCTTGATGTTGTTTTAAACTTAAAAACAGAAACCTCCGAAAAACCTCAAACCCCCAAAATACCTGATGGCAGTGCATTACATAAATTTACTCTT
>NW_010309137.1:0-10344 GCF_000700745.2 Antrostomus carolinensis
ATCTCTGTACATGAATGGTGAATAGGCAGGCGGCTACTGGGTCGCTGCAAAGGAAATGAGCGACAGTCTGACAATTCTCAGATCGGTTTGTCACATTTTTGACACTTCTAAGCATAGTGGGATGTGAAGAGTAAACTTAGAAGTATTTTTCTGCAAAAGCAGATTTAGAGTGGTACAGTGAAAGACGGAAGGCAGTGTTGCTTCAAGGAGCTTCCCTCCTGAGGGTAATTCAGGTAGCAGTTGAGCTAGAAGCGCTCGTTCGGTGTTTGTAACACTTGAACCGATTCACATTAAAAACCCAGCGTTGTGTGGTCTGGTTAGGAAGAAGAGGAAGGGGAAGATGGCCTAAGAGTATAAACCCAGCACCTGAGCTTGAGTAACGTCATGGGGGGGTGTCACTTGTTTTAAAGGAAGAATTTTTGTGGTTCGCTTTTCTAGGTGGCTCAACGAAGCCAAGCCTTATCAGTTTCATTCTGAACCCGCTCGCCAGCCACAGGAACAATGGACGGACTTTAATACCAGAGTAAATCTCCAAATCCTGGATTTAGGCTGTCGTAACTCAGAGCAGAATTTGATCTCCTACACGCAGGATCAGTAGATACAGGATTTTCCCAACTAAGTGCTTTAAAATACGATGCAAGGAAAGACTGTGATAGAGGCGGGTTATGTCTCCATAACCTGAATTAGTCTATAATTGTGTCTCTCAGTTGATGACGGTGCTGAGGTCAGTGAATGCATGTACTGAATCAATTAATTTGTGACAGCTGAATTTTTCCCCAGCTCAGCCTTTGGATTTCATTCAAAACTTTCTTTAAAGAAACAACAATGTGTTAATTTGCTGCATGCTTTATTTGAAGCATTCTAGAAACCTGGAACCAAGTCTTGGATTTTTTTATTTGCCTAAAACTCCATCTGACTTTGGTGGGATTGTTACCCAAGAATGGAGTTCAAGTGTGAGCCTTTTATGTGGTTAAATAGATAATTGATATGGGTGCGGTTGTGCCGCTTGTTTTTAATATAAATAGCAGTGTGCTTGGTAGGCAGAGAGAGGTGGGTGGTACAGTAATGACATTTAGAACTGTTTTAATAAATATTTAGTTTGGGATTAGGTTGAGTGTTAACTGCTATTAGCATATGCAGTTCATTATTATCAGGTGTGTATTTACTGGGAGGTGAAGGAGGCATTGGCCGTCACGCAGAGCTGATGATGATGATGGCTGCTGCAGATATGGAGGCTCCATCTTCCTGGCTGGCTTGGAATTGCATCCCTCCCTAGTTATTGCATTAATGTTTTCTCACTCACTGAGTCATGCCTGAGATTCAGCCTTTAAAGTCAAAGTCGAAGATCAATGTTTTGTGAAAGAAGAAGCTAGGTGACTCTCAGCCTTGTGGTGGTAGTCATATGCATTTAAAGGATAGTGGCTAAATTTGTGAAATTATAAAGGAAGTCTAATGATGGGCTATTCCTATTAGATAGAAATAAAATGTAGCTTTAGAAAAGGCTGCTCATGACTCTATTAATAAGTTTCAGATGGATTTATAAGGATTTTAGTAGCACTTTTTTCCCAGCTGTTACGTGTGATATGAGGGAGTGACTTAAAAGCTATTTGATGTATAAGGTAGTGACAGTATCACTTAAATAAATCACACAGTTTAACTTGTTTATTTTCCTTGTTCTTTTTTTAAAACTGTACAGGTAAATGTGACTTTTTGGTTCTTCTTTAAAACCAGTCTGATTTATAATTTTATTTTAATGAAATTTTAATTTATTTTAATAAGATTTTAATTTATTTTAGTTATATCCTGTACAAATAGAATGGAAAAGATACAACACGGTAGGAACACTACCTGAAACATACATATGATTAATCAATTGTGTTTGCTTCTTCTAGGGAAAATCCAGAACGTACCTTTGATTTGGTACTGAAAGTAAAATGTCAAGCATCTGAAAATGAAGGTAATATACCCTGCCTACTGGTATTTATTTATAGAAATGAGAGGTGGAAAATAAAATGGTTTGCATTGTGATCTAGTGTCATCCTATGCTTTGAATTGCTATTGGATTTGGATTGTATTAGAAAGCAACTATGGTTATTTTTATTGCCTTTTAAAATGTATTAATGTGTTAATTCATAGTTGTGGGTTTTTTTTGCTATATTTTCATTTTGGCTATTGTAAAAATATTTTTGTTCTGAGAGAAATATTTGCAAAGCTTCGATGTGAAATGCATCTTCTACAGTTTGTAAGTCTTAAAATGATGATTTTGTATAAGATTTAGTTTTAGCAGAACAATTGACTTCTGTCTATCAGTGGAATGTTGATTTTGATCAGTGTGATAGGGAGAAAGTAAGTTCTTTTCTGGACAACAGAAAGACTTTCTTTCTAGCTCATGTTTGGCAGCTGCTTTGGTTTGATACATGATACAAACAGCAATGAATGCTGACTTGAGCTTGTATTAGCCATCAGTTTCACGTCTCCATAAACACACAGTAAAGGAGCTGTAGTAGTGCAGGAGTTATCTGAGAGAGGCTTTTTTCCTCTTAGGTTAAAAGAAGATGGGATTTCCAGTACTGAAGTTAAAGTGACCCCTAGAAAGTCCTTTCAGGGAGCTCAGTTCACGTTCTTATCTGAGGTTGTTTGCCTTATAAAAGCACAGGGAGAGAAGTCGTCTTGTTGGGGTTGTGTTTTAGCCACATTAGTCTGCAGCACCTGTGTCTTAATCACAATTGTAAAAACAATAAAGTACATCTTAAAATTGAGTATATTTCTTATCCTGCTATGCTAATGGTGATGTTTCCAGAGTTTATTACTCTAACAAGTTAGAAGCATGTAGAAGTTTATAGCCCCAAACTTACCCTTTTTTAGATTTCAGACAGCGTTTCTGTTTGAGGTGTGATGGATACATGCCTAGCATGTTTACAAAAGCCATTTTTGTTGAAGCTAAACAATTCTAGTTCTTTAGGTCTTTTCCTGACAATCCCAGCAGGCTTTTCTGTACCTGTTGTATTATATATTATTAATTATTGATATCTCAAGTTCCTCTGCTTCTTTTTTTTTTTAATTTTCTTTTTTATCCTCTTCATAAGCTTGTTCATTTAGTTGTGGAATGACATGTTGGACCTGGTGCAGTCCTTGGTAGTTTCACTTTTTTTTGTGACCAGCCAGGGTCCTTTGTTTTTTGCCTGCTTTTTTGATTTGCTGGTGGTACAGGCATGGTTTGGGGAATCAGATGGACTTTCCTAACTCTCTGATTGTTGTGGTTTGCATCATGGCACGTTTTACCTTTTGTTCTCCCTCTTTTGCAGTTTTTACTTTAGTAATTTTATAGATGATATCTGTGAACCCTGCTTAGCTACTTGACTTCTGATCTGTTCCTCCTTGCATTGTGCATTTAGTCTCTGCCTCCACCTGACGTCCTTTCTTGGGGGCCTGTTCAGATCTTGGCTTAGACCCAGCTTCAACGTGCAGATTTTATTTCCTTTCTTCCTTTCCCTCCGAGAACTAGACGGTTGATAATCCTTTCAGGTCTTCATCTTGGAATCTTGAAAAAAGTGTTTTGTTTTGTTTTTGTTTTTTTTCTTCTGTGATCAGAACATGATTCTATATCCTTTTAATTCCTTTTGTCTTCCTTTTGACTTCTGATTTTTGTTTTGCATCTTTCTGCTCCTGCTGCCTTAAGAAACCACTTTTCATTACCTGCAGCTCTGTTAATGACTGCCTACACTTGAATTCTGGTTGTAGTCACTTCCCCTCCCTCCCTCCGTGGGCTTTTCGTGTTGTTCATCAGTTGCCCCTGTGAAGAGTAGCATCTATAAGAAATCTGTGTATCTGCTTGAGCTGTAACCTGAGTTGATGTGGAGCCTCCATCTGTGACTGTATTGTGGGTGCACCCTCTTCTGTTCCATTTTTTGCTGTCATCCCTTCTACCCGGTGTGGGCTCAGTGGCTGTTTGTCCGTGGGGTGCCAAAGGCAGAGAGGAGGTCTGTTACTGGCAGCGTTGGAGTCTGTGGCATGTGACCGGTGAAGGGTTTAGGGGTGTTTTCAGCTGGCCTGGAGGCTGTATTGGCTCTTGCATGAATCTGCAGATCAGCACAAAAATACAGTCCCTTTTACCAGTCAGATTGAGCTGGCTGAATATTCCAGTTACCATCCTGCTGTACTTGGTGACCCATCTGGGATTCGTTTTAATTTCTTTCATGATATACCTAATTCAGATAAGAAACTCACTTCGGTGAGGGCTTGACATTGTATTTACATATGGCATTATGAGCACAGTGATGTATCAAATTAATATATCTGAATGTTAAAGTTATTTAAAGGAAATTCACAAGGGACAAAAGTGTAATTGTCTTCACTGCCACTTTAGAAATGGAGCACCAGGCTTGTCATGCTAAACAGGGAGCTTTCAAGGTTGGTTTATTATAAGGCCTAACAAATTTGACAGTTACCCTGTATTGTAGGTCTTGCCTTTAAATAGATTTTCATGCTAGGATAATCTTTTGAATATATCATACTTGAAAACGTGATCCATTCACCTGTTTCTTTGCTCGTGCCTCTTTCTTTCTTATGAAAGAGATTTGTGTTTAAATAGGGGCTTTCTGCCTCGCATCCCATCTGCTCCTTGTACTTGATCCTGAAGCTATGTCAGGGCTGAATTTGTGACATCACTGTCACCAGTGTTGCCGTGGAAATATCACAGCCACAAAATTATGATCTCCCTGCATGAGTGAGCAGTGGGAGAAGCCGACTTGGGAGAGAAGAAGGCCTTAATGTGACCCATGTATCTTTAAGCCTTTTCTTTTCAAGCTTTGCTGTAGTGAGCATTCTCCTGCATTTTAATTTCCCCATGCCAGCGTGTAACTGTTCTGAGAAATAAAAATTGAGGTAGCCCTACTGCATATGTAGCTATTAATAAGATGATGTTTTTATGAGGATGCTATATGCCTGCAACAGTGTGACATGATGAAAAATTTTGCTGTTAAATTATTATGCTTTTGGAAAAGTATTTTTAGATAACTTCTTAATTAAGGCATAGCTCTCGAGGAATGTTAATTTTTCAGATCTGACAATGTCCTAGGGCTCTTCCAGCTATAAAGGATCATATGTACATGAAATGCAGCAAACTTTATGATGTATTATGAAATCTGTTCTTAAATCATTCCACTAATTATTTCCAACATTGTTTTCTACTCAGTGTAAACACCTAAGAGGTTTCATGTAGGTTAATATGAATTTCTCACTTCATGTATGGTAGGTAGTTCATGAGTTGGTTACAGGCTCAGTTGTGCTAGCATGTCTTTAGTTAAAGCTGGCTCAAAATTTTGTTTTCCCATTGGATACCTGTTTGTTTGTGATTTAAGAGTAGCTTTGCATACTTGAATATTTATTTCTTAATACTGTGTTCTTGACTGAGTAGATCATCCTTTTGGGCTGTTCTCTCTCTTTCTCTCTTAAACTCCTGGAGTGTACAATAGCATTGCTAGAACAGTGATCTTCGAGCCCTTTTCTCATTTTTGGGGCAGAAGAGAAAAAAGGGTGCTCTTTATGTAAATATTCTTATGATTGAGCACTCCATTGAGCTAATAACATGAATTGTAACATTTTTTGCTGTTGCTGACAAGCTTTGTTTATTCTTCTCTCAGGTTATGTTAAAAGAATAAATCTTCTGTTTATTAGAGGGGCTTAATGCCTACTCTTAGCACAAAAAAGGGTATGGTTCCCTCAACAATTTAGAATATATTGCATATTGTATTTTCAGACTAAATTATGCTTTTGGTATTATATGATACCTAAGATTTTACCTTGAAAGTTGCATTTCAGCTATATTTAATTAGGCAGTTGAGACATATATTCCAAAGAGGAGAAAAGACCTTTAGGACCAAAATCAGGTTGTGGCCCATGTCATAACTTCCAGTCCTTTGCAGCGTGGTCAAGATGGTAAGCATTGATTAACGTGCTGTGTTGAAACATAGTAAGTAGTTAGTGTGACAGCTTTTTCTTGGTTAAATTAATAACCTGATTCTCCCAAAACTTTCAGATGAATTAACTTCTGTTCACCAGAGTTTGCTAAGCGACAGGGACGTCAGTGCTAAGCTATTCTAACAGCCCAATAATTGTTAATTGTGAATTTGACTTGCAGTGTTGGTAGCACCTTTTAGCAAAAGGTTTTACAGAAAGGCAACGTGCAACGACTTCTGTGAACATAAGATCTTCAGCATTTCTGTCCATGGTTTCCCAAGAAAAAGATGTCTCAGATTGGTTTGAGTGGTTAAGAGAGTGCTGTTTTCTACAGCTTCATTTTCTTTCATTCTAGCACATATGAAAAGCAACAAAAAGGCCCCATGGAGTGTGCAGGTAGATCCAGGAAATTCTACTGCTGAATGTCATTGTTTGGGTCTAGGACTGCTTTAGTCCTGGCTGTTCAAGTTTTACCTGAAAACCCCTTTGAAATAGCAGTTCATTTTCTGTTCAAGCAAAGAATAATTGTTTGGACAAGCCTTGAAATTTGACTGCTTTGTCTCTATTTCTTCTTTAAATGCCAGGAAGCCTTCAATGACTCTAGGGGTAGATAGTGATTTTCAGAGAAGGTATTTAATAGGTTATGTTGAATTACATGAATAAGTCCTGTAGTTTCTTTCCTGTGCCAATATGACAATAAATCTTAGTGATGCATGATCTCTAAATTATTTTTCTTTAAAGGGCCTTCATTAAATTTTAAAGGAAAAGCCATGAAAACCAGTTTAATCATGTATTGGTGGAGTTAAGAACGATATGAATTAAGTCCAGGGATTAGGCCAGACAGATTCTTTGTATGAGGTTTGATTGTGGTCTGTAAGGTGCTAATAAGATATGTAGTTCCAGGAAGGTCCCAATTCTGAAAAAAAGTGTAATGCAGTTGGTAGTCCTGTCCATGAGTAACATCTCTAGCTTTGGTAAGGTTTTCATTAAGAGTCTCCCAAAGCTGCTTTCAGGATTGTGGTCAGAGCAAGCACTATTTTTTCTTCTCTTTTTTTTTCTTCACTGTAGAGAGCTGTTTATTAACCACAGGCTCTGAGCCTGTGGGTGTAACGTGCTGATCAGATAACTCTTTTCCTCTGCCATCCTTTTTTTTTTGCAGAGCATCACTTGAACTTGATTAAAAAGATAAACCTATCAGTGTAATGCATGAAGATGTCTGCAGGATTTTTTTTTTAAGAGCAATTAAAACTCTTGATACAATCTTTATATACTGCCAACCTTTTTCATGCTTGGTTTTAACTGGAAGGCTATTAAATAAGTATTGGCCTACAGAAAGTTAGGTTTCTCTAACTTTTTAAAGCATGCTGTGTTCTTCAGTTGACTGTGAAGAACAACTATATACTGCTATGAACTAGATGAGCTTTCTTTCAAGTCTCATATTTATTTGTAGATTTTTAATCTCAAATATTGTCTTACCATATTAGAATTCATTTTACACCAATAAAATGTTAAAGATGCTTTTTTTTGGTTTGTACAATGCCATTTCAGAACATGGACTATCTGATTATAGTCTTAGAATGCAGTTTTTGTATATAAAATGTAAAGCTTTCTTTTCAGTACTCCTCTGAAGTTTTATTAAGCCTAACACCCACCTGCCCCAACTAATTAACTCATATGTTGTTGTTTAGGTTAGTGCTACTTCCCTGTAATGGTTTTTTGTTTTTCCTGTTGAAATTTTTAAATGGTGGGATCTAAAAACCTGGAAGAGGACATTTAGTCTATCCTGGTTTTGCTACAGGATTATTGATTGATTAGGAGCAGAATATTTCAGTCCTTTGTTGAGGATTATGTAAATGTTTTGAGGGCAAAAGCAGATAGTGCCGGAGATTGTGCATCACTTTCGTCCTTTTTGACAAACCCAAGGACTATAGGCCAGAGTTTGGGAAGGACTCTCGTGTACGAGGACCAAGCATACCTGTAAATTCTAATCTTTTATATAACTTTAAACCCTCCAGTTGTATCTAAATGAATGTTTTCATTATATTCAAATTTCTTTCATTTAATTGGAAAGCTCCTCAGGGTATGAACAATGTCTTCTGTGTGTTTGGACTGTCACTAGCACAGAGTGGGTGTTGGAGAATTATGAACAACAAAAACAATGAAGGCAACTATGATTTTGCATCTAAGATAAAGATTGACATTTTAATGCTTTTTACCTTTTCCTTTCATTCTCCAGGGACTGAGAAATGGAGGGTAGTCAGTCACTCCAGCTTTCAGCTTCTCTTCAGATGCAAAAATGTGGAGGAAAATGTTGATGCCTTTCAGTGCCTCATTTCCTACAGATTTTTTTTTTTCCACAAACCTACAGAGATTCTTGAATGTATGTGTAATTTGGAGGTGGGTGCAGATATGTGTGTGTAGGAGGAGGAAGGGTGAGAGCTGCTGGAGAAATAGGTCAAGGAAGACCTTTCTGCTATCTCCCCTGCATTCTTCACCAGGGAGAAGAGACCTCGGTGGGGAGGGATGACCCTACTCCCCAGCAGCCAGCGGACAGTCCCGGGAGGAGTGTCAGGCTCTGCTCTACTCCAGAGATTCCAGCTGTAGCAATGTGGGGGCAGGCGCTGTGGTATCAGTGCTGGTAGAGATGGATTTTTCCCCTGCAGGCATTTGCCTGGCTGTGTCATTTTTCTATGTCATGCCATATGCCACCTTTGGCAATGTGATTGTGTTTTGGGCAGTGAAATTAAAAGGGAAAAACTTGATGAACTAATACAGACATTAACTTGTTATAAAAAGAATTTTGTATAAAATTCAGTAGGATGAACATACTAGTTTTAATATAACTAAATATAAGCTGAAAACAGCAGTCTGTGTAATGAAATGTAGTCAATCAGTATGAAAGCTGACGTTCCTGTGCTTTTTTCACATTTAATTTTAGTTTCATTTTAGTACTTAACTATTTGAGATGGCTGCCTGGGGGATAGTTTGTGGGCTTTTAAATTGCTTGCATTTGGAAGTGTTAAGAGTTTGCATATTTTTTTAAGCTAATGTCAGCATGCTTCTGCCCTCCCACACACTGAACAGTCTATCTTACACAGAGGTTTATCGTTCTTTAAGGAGATACATTATGCTGCTAGCTTTCTTCATACATAGTTTAATGGCTTGTCTTTCATGTATGGAGTCTTTAAAATCTGCTTAAAAGACTTTGAAAACTGGTTAAACTTTCAAGGTTTAAAATGCTTTTTGCAAAGCTGTAAGACACTTCTCTCTCTGGCACTGACTTGAAGAGGCTGAAGTGTGGGGTTTCCTGTCTGGTTCACAGAAATAGTTCTTTTAAGTCTTTTTCTTTTGCCATTAGTGACACTGTCTGGGGATGCAGGTACATGTAAATACACATGCTCATCATATAATTGTTGGGATAGATGCTTCTGTTTGTAAATAAAATAAAACATGATCAGGGCTACAAAGAGAAGAGTTACATAGCTGTTCATGAAGGGCTTAGAAACCCCTAAAGCTAAAGTAAATTTTCCCAGTAAAATGCTAGTGTGATTCCTTAAAATAATTTTGTGTAGTAAGAGCAATTTGAGCATAGCACTGCTTTGCAACTAATGTGTTCAGAATCTGTATTTTTTGTGGTAGGCTGTTGTGTGACAACTCCAAGATCCAGGTAAGAACATGATACTTACAGGTACATACTTAGGATGTAAGATTCTATGTGATTGACAGATAAAGTACTAAAATGCTGAAAAGATTAACTTCTTATATTTGCCTTTGACATTTTTCCATGTATCTTGGAACTGTAGCTCTGCGTTTAGAACTGAATAATTTGGGTGGAGAAGGACTTCTTATATTTTGTGATTCTGGTTTAGGAGAAAAGATTAAAACTTAATACTGAACTTTATATGGAAAAGAGAAGAGAAAAAGCAGAAGCGGTGAGAGAAAAAAGCCCCGAACAAGATTTTGGGTGTGGTATCTGTGCTTCCTGAGCTGGGAAAGCCAAGGCAGCAGTTTACAGTCATACTGTCTTCCTTTGCAAAATTCTTAATCCTTGTTTGGAAGGTACTGTCCAAATATTAAATCATCAATTAGAAATAAGCTTGAACAACGCCCTTCGATTATGTTTCCTAGAGCTTGAATCTGGATCTGTTTTCGTTATATATTTGAGTGGATATTACGACATAGATCAAAACTTAGCTAAAATTACAAACTTCTGTCTGAAAATAGCATATTTCTTAGGTTTTCTGTGTTTACTTTAGGATGTATTTTACAAGATTTCTTAGTAATTCCAAGTTTTAATCATCATAAAGGCATAATTGTCATAACCAAGGTATTTTGCCATAGCTGGTTTACCATTGCATTTTTCCTTAAACTCAGAATGGGAAAGAG
>NW_010309137.1:10354-13700 GCF_000700745.2 Antrostomus carolinensis
AGAGTGACACAAGGAATGATTAATACTTCTGCTTACCTTCTAATAGAGAACAAGAAATTCCTATTCATCTGACTTCAGATGCTGTTCACATCCAGGGTTTTATTTGTTGTACCAGTTGAACCTGTTTAGAACACATCTAAATATTGTAAAGTTACAGTGTCATTGTGTAGATCAGAATCACAGAATGGTCGGGGTTGGAAGGGACCTCAGGAGATCATCTAGTCCAACCCCCTTGCCAAAGCAGGTGCCCTACAGCAGGTTGCACAGATGGAGTCAAATGTTTGCTTTTGGGAGGAAGCAGTTCTTTTGCTCTGTTACAGGACAAGCTGAATGCAAAAATCTGCTGTCTGTATTTGAATACTGGATGCTAAATGTTGAATTTAACTGCGTTGTGAGTTGCACTTAACACAGAGAAGCCGTGCTGATAATGGTTATGAGGCACAGCATCATTTCCCTGAGAAGCTGCAAAGGAAAGCGTAACACTTTAAGGCAGATATTTCCAGGAATGCAGTGACATTATTGAAGAACGATGGTAATTTTTATATCCTCAAGTTAAGATGCAATATTAAAATAAAAATGTAAAAGAGTGTTTTGTGTTACAGTGAACGTGTTTATGTTCTGCTTAAATGCAAGATAAGAAAAAGTAGCAGCACAGAGGTAAAAGACAGGATTGTGTGACAGGTATAAACTCACCTGGAGGTCTGTAATGAGTTTGAAAAAAATGGAGTGAAACCACTGTGCCTTTACAGTCACAAGAGGGAAACAGTGATTGTAACTTAACCTTACTAGCAAGAGCTGGTCATTCTTGCATGTTCTTCCTATCCTTTGGGGGTCATTTGGCTCCTAAACTGTGTGTGTTTGCTGTTTGTTTGTGTTTCACTTCAAATAGCTAGCACAGCTAAAAGCAGCCTGTGAGGTAAGCATCCTTCCTGCTTCTGGTGGCACCTGGCAGGCTTGCTCTGCGGGTATGAGTGCCGTTCAGCTGGCGGGGCTGCATCTGGAACTGACGGGAAATGTTTCTCGTGCAGGTCAGATAAGGAGGTACTGGTGGGATTTTAATGCCATGCAGTGTAGCATAGGCTGTTGTTTCATCTCTGAGCATCGATTTCTAGATTTTGGGGTTTGTTAAAATGAACTTGTTGCCAGTTCAGGAAGCTGAAAAAAACTAGGGATGCCCTTACTCTCTCCTGCCATCTTCCTGATGGCTTTTGGGCTTTTAGGGTATTCTCAGGGTGTTGGTATAGTGTCAAGGTTATGTTAAACTCCTGTCCTTTTTTTGAGGAAGTGGGTTCAACAACTTCACTGGTGCTTTCCAGTTTTCTGTTCACATGGTAAAAGAGAAGCACCAAATACTCAGAGCTATATCCCTGTCACCCCTGGACACTTATTTAAGACATTGCACATTTGGAGATAGATTAAATTTTCATTTTGTGTAAACAAAATCTTATCTAAAGAGCACAATTATTCTAGATTGGTATCATGCAGTAATTCTGAAAATAGTTAACGGTATTGTGACACAACATGAGAAATTCTGAAAAACTTTGTGTCCGCGAAAGAGTTTTGCTGGTATTCATGTTCTAGGTATCTCCTCCTTGCTAAGAATATTGCCAGATAAAAAAAGGCTTTAGTTCCTTAACAGCAGATGAATTACTTACTACTGATCTGAAACCAATGAACTTTTCCATGTCACAGGTAACCGTGGTGACAGTGATTGTGTGCCAGGACACGTAAAGCTTTTTGGCACTAGAAATTTCAGTCAGGTGAGGCTCTGGGCATTCGGTTGCAGTTTCAATTAGGCAGTTTTAACTGGCACATCTGAGTAAACCCATTTTAGTTGCTGGGAATGAGCATGTCCCATGCAATGTAAGTACATGTTTACATCTACTTTTACTTGGGGTACGAGCCCTGTGGCATCTTGCAAGGTCTAGTCTAAAAATGCTTATACAAGTGTCAGCCAGGGGAAAAAAATCAGATCAAACTAGCATGTGTAATTAATAAGTAAGCAATTTAAAAATAGAATTCTCTTTCTCAGTCTTGATATAACATGCCATATTTTACAAAGAATAATTTGAAATGTGTTCTTTTGCATTCTGGTTGCGATGTTAGAAATCAATGCTATGGAACTGCGTGACCACCCCAAAAAAAAGCTTCAGATAACCACTTCTAAAGTGCTTGGCTGCAAACACTTTTCACTGGCAATAAAAACCATAATAAATTGAAGCTTGCCTTAAATTCTCTGGCAACTAGTGATGGTGACTATCTTCTTTTTAAATAGATGATTTTGTGTGACATTCCTGGATGCTGACAGATCTAGCAAACTATTTTGTCATTGAGAATACTTGTCAGGCCCCACAGTCCTTGGAGGGAATTTGTGTTGCATTTTTAACAGTGGACAAAACAGAAGGCCTTTCAACTCCTACTTTTGGAGAAAATGATGAAGGACAGCAGAAACTAGATCAAACAGTAATAAAAATAAATTAAATTTCCAGAACTTTCAGTGGAAGTGAAATAGGATGAAGGTTGGAAACAGAAAGGTAGGTGAATTGGTGTTGGCTGTGGACAGCAGACCTCTCAAAGCCAGTAAATCAGTAAGGACAGGCAAAGCCCGAGCACTTGCTCTGTAAGTGGCTGGGGAACATGACCTTTATCTGCTCCTATATGATCTGTTTTGTGCATTTTAAATAGATGACAAAGATCTGAAACTACAGCGTGCTTTGAAGGTCTAGAAAGAGGAAAAAGTACTTTGTTTCCAGCCCTAAACTACTTCAGTTCAATATGTAGGTTTGCCAGACTCTAACATGGGACTGGAGTTGTCTTAGCTCTGAAACACGACTTTTCTCTGCATTTCACAGAAAACTTCTTGGTAACGGCAATTGCTCTCACAGAACCCGTCTGTATGGCTTCTCCCCAGGTTTTTGGGTGGTGATGCTTTCTGTGATTGCTTGACTCATTAACTGAAAAATGCTCTGTGTGGTAATCTGTATGAAAATGAAGATACCTTGTTATAAGACATTCTGTGCAAAAGGAGTAGAAATTTTGACTTTCTGGTGAACAGTGGCTGTACTTCATATACTATCCAAGTTTTAAAATGCTCAGTAGCCCATCTAAAGGGAGACGTATTCAGGATAAAAATCTGTCTGTGGATGCAGTCACTTCAGTAAGTTCTGGCCTGGAATTGCAGAATGATCTGTGCTCTCATCAGTTAACATCGTCATTAATGACTTTAGTAAGAGAGTCTGAAATTAATTCAGTTTAGGACAGTTGCAGAGGCACTCATTGCGGTCATATTGTAACATGGATTTAGAGTCAATCTGTGTAAAGTAAATATAAACCCTTAGTATATGCA
>NW_010309137.1:13729-34243 GCF_000700745.2 Antrostomus carolinensis
ACATAACTGGGCTTTGTGTGGTGTCAAATCAGAATTGCTCACATTGTGTTTTAAAAACATTATGGCATTTTATAATCTGGTAAAAGTGCATTGTTTGCTTTGTGTGTCATCATGTACACTCCTCCTTATATCATCATATAAACAGGGAAACTTGATACTGACGTGTGCTGCTGCTGGGGTACTTCTGCTACCGGAGTTCTGCTCCTGTTTATTTTAACACTGGGAATTATTCATCTAAGCATGACCAGTGTGTTTTAATTGTCAGCACATCTTGAAATACTCGTCTTTTAGTAAGCAAGACAAAAAAAAAAGTCTTGCGAGGACAGAAAGTGCCAGAACAACATAAACAATAGTTGCAAACAAAGTGATGTTCCTAAGTGCTTTGTGTGCAGTGAGACCAAAGTGGTTTTGGTGGTGTAGGGTTTTTTTTTGGTTTTTTTTTAGACTTGTATTTAGTTAATGTTGCTTTGGAAATGTAGAACAGTATCTATTACTTACCATAGCAGTTAATATAGTAGCTTTGTGCTTGTGGATCGGAACACAACGCAGATAGTGAAACATACAAAGTGCCTAATCTGAGATAAATGTTGAAACAGTTCAGCGTTACAGAAAGTGAGAAAGTGCCTTTCTATTGAGTGATGTTTCAGAACCTCAATTTTTTAAGTCCCAGCAGTGTGTATTCAATTAATCTATTTAATGGGAATAATTAGAAATCATGTCATATATGTAAAACAAAAATAAATTATAGTGTATGCTGTGTGTTATCTTAAATTAATATGCCTGTAACAGAGCAATACTGATCTGTTACAAGAAAATAATATATCTTAGAATCCAAAGAAACCACAATTGAAATAGAAATCAATAATTCTAATGTTTAATTACCCTATCATATTCATACTTTGTTCATCAACTTTTCTGGAGGATTTTTTTTAACTCTACAGTGTATCAACTAGACATATGGGAATGACGTGAGCATTGCAGATATGCAGGGTTAGGCAGAGAGTCCGACTTTATTCTCAAATCTACTTTGAACACCAATGACTGAAAGAGATGAATTTGAAATCAATGTTTTAAACTTCATTAGGTTGTTCTTAAGAAAATGTTTACTCTATAGCAGTGATGGAAAACAGTGGTTTGCTGAGATACACTAGTTGACTCCTCAAATCTGAAATTCTCAGACATTATAAAATAATTTTAATTATATTTAAATAAAATATGTGAGCAGTGAAACAAGAATGTTCTTTCATACATAGACTTGTTAGAAATTATGGGTATTGGTAGAATGAAGAGTGGTGTGGATACAATCTGCTTTATTTATGATGAACTGCTATCTTCCCCTCTAGAAATTCCTGTGCCCAGAAACCTGATCACGTACACCAAAGATATGGTGATACAAACCAGTATCATACAGAGTACTGATCAAGTCTGGTTTTGAATGGTAGTAAGTCAATGAAGAAAAGCATTTTATGAACAATAGATGAAATACCTTCCTAACTTGTGGCTAGATGGCTTGTTAGTTATTGATAGGTTACAGAATCTTTCAGCTCTGGAATATGTTTACAGAACTAGCTCTGATTTTTTTTTTCCTTTAAATTTTTTTTTCCTCTTGAGTGTCCTGTTACTGTCCATGCTTACTCCTTTGCATGTGTGAGGAAAGGAGGAAGCTCACTTTCATCTGACTTAGCAGCACTAAGGGAAAAGGATGAAAAAAAACCAAAACAAAACGCAACCCCCCCACATTTTAAGGGCCAGACATAATCCTGGGTTCATGTTGGACTTTGCTGATGTTGAGCTTTAGCTAAACTGTGGGGAAAAAAAAATAAAAAATGATTGCACAAAGGTAGAACACATACTGTATGTTAGTTAGTAGGAGGTGCAAGCACCGGTCACCCTTGAAGGGGAGTGAAGAAAGCCAGGATGATGTTGCTGAAAGCTCAAGTGATGCATTACTGTAGGCCACATCAACGAGCTTTACTGCTAGTAAGCATCCATTAGGCAAGTTCTGCAAAAAAAGCCACGTCTTTGAATAGCATTTTCCAGGAAATAGATGCTTCGAGTTTGAAATGAATGACTCATACTGAGGGCAGTGCATTTCTTGGTACGAGCTTTCTGGTGCTAGCTGTAAGTGTTGCTGTCTTCTGTTCTCCAGCCCATCTTTCCACGGGCAGCTAGCAGGAAGCAAGAGCTGTCTTAGTTGTTGTGTGGCTGCACAGGAGTTGTTTTGGTGCAACTGAAGTGCTAGTGAGGGGATGAGTGCTCCTGAAACTGCCACGAAGAACATGGCACATATATGCTGGTTCTCACTGCGGGAAATCAAGATAGAAATGTATTATAGAGAAATTATATAATTTTCTTAAGTTTTAGCTTTTCCTGTCCTTTAAGGTTGTTTTTTTTTGTTTTTTTTTTTTTTTTTAAATGTCATTTTTATAATATCAGAAAATGATCTAAGTTTGTTTTTATTCACTGGTGCCCAAACCTTAATTAGCAATGTATTTGGCTGTAGTTAAAGAACCTTTTATGAATGCCCCTTCAAGCAGGAGGCAGTGGGGGTGAAATCTATGGTTAAGCAAGAGTTTCACTTCAAATAATTTGAGTTTTGTGGGTAAGACAGCAGAGGAGATTTACTGTGAAGCTTTTTTAACATATTTAAGCAGTAGACAACCTCTAAAAAAACCCCCAAACCCTCTTTATAAGCTATTGTATCATGAAATGTGAGAATTGTGATTGTGACCTCCTTGAAGTGCTGTAATATTTACTATTGAAAAGGTTAAATAAGACTGTGTATTCTTAGTGCCTTTGCACCACAGCAGCACTTCAGCTGTGCATCTCTGTGAAAGTTATAAATTCCTGCTTACTTGTAACTTCAAAAAGAATGTTGTTCTAGGCTTCATTCAAGTACGAAATTTACCAAGAAGTTCATTAAAACATTGTTAAAGTTGCTTGCTGCAACAACGTGTTTGCAAGATGTTGTTACAGGATACTCATAATCCGGGGTAATCAGGAAATTAATAGTTGAAAAACTACATACCATTGTACCCATAGCTCATCAAACATATCCTTAGTTACTCACTGCCTTGTCAGTCTTCAAGGAATAGCAGTTGTGAGAATGGTGCCCACTCTGCTTTGTTTTTACTGCTAGGGGCTTGGATGCCTTGCCAAGAAAGAGGTGTGATTTGGCACCTCTTTCTTTTGATCCCCTTTGCGTCAGGAGAGGCTGAAAGGACTCCTGTCACCTTGTACTACAGTCCCAGTGTTGCTTTGCTTCTCTAAACTTGTCCTGCGTAAGAAAACTGGCCAAGCAAAACCAGTAGGTTTCTGTGAGTGTTAATGGGTGACTGGCTCCCCATGGCATACAGAGAGCAGCTAGGAAACGTGGAGGGAAAATCCAGTGGGCAGTGACTGGTTTTAGAGAGGGAGCGGATTAGGATTGCGCTGGTGTGTAGCATCGCTCTTCATGTCCCTGTTTTTAGAGGGGAGAATATTGCTGAACTCTGTTCTCAGTTCATGGTGCCACACAGATGTGTTACAATAAGGTAACAGAGTTTATTTTCTGTCTTTCTTCTTATTCAATGAAAGCAAGGTTAACTGCAGAGAGTGGTGAAATAGACTGAGGTCTTGTTAGTTCAGGCTGACACTTTTGCCACATTTGTAATACATTTTTAGCATTCCAGAGCATCTGGTAATTGCCTCTGTTAATATCAGATCAGTATTGCTTTGTATGTAAAACACATGATTTAAAAAGAGATCAATATTTTAAAGAACTATAAAAATGGATGAATCTGCTGTGCTTGTTGTCAAAGCCTTTCTGTATATTTAGCAAAGAAATAATAAACATTGAAGTGTGGGGTTTTTTAAAACTACTGTAGAGTTTCATTTCAAAAGCAAAACAAGTAAGTGATGTATTCACTTACCTTTTATTAGACCTTTTTTTGGGGAAAAAATAAACATTTTTGTAGTCAGAATTTTCTTAAGTAGTTTTCACATATTACTGGAGGATCATGTTTGGTAACTCTTTTTTCTGTTTAAATTTAGCTGCAGGGCTTTGTGGTACTTGAAATGACTCATGTGTTGTACCACGGCTTAAAAACTTAATCCCTTTGTACATGTAGAACTATAATTCCATTTTTTTAAGCAGTTTTAGTAGCTGACTGAGATTAAAATGATTAAAGAGCCCAGAAGTGATGGTAGATGAGTAATCCTTTGTATATCTGTCAGTGTTAAGGGGTTTATATGTATGTTTGTGTGTAGTTTTCTTTCTTACATGTGGTGCTTCAAGGATGGTGCATATTGCATAATTGTTTAGATGTTAATTTGATTATATGCTTGTAGATCAGGAATGAAAAACAATTTAAGTAATTTTGTCTCTAAGTACAGGAACAAGGTGGTAAACAGTAGCATATAGATGAAGAAGAGGACAAAGTAAGTCAACCAAGTGATCTGTGCAGGGTGATTCTTAAATAAACATTTTGTGTGCTTGGTTTATAACTGTCTATAAAAGAAAAAGATTTCTTAGCACATCAGAAATGAGACTTCAGTAGCTTAATGAAGTATCCCCTTACCATAGTGCAGCTGGTTCCTCTTCTTGCTGTCTTCTTATTTGTGGTTTTAATTTTGGGTGCAAGTGTATGTGGGAGGAAGTTGTGACTGAGGCTTTTTGTTAAGGCAATGCTCTGTAATTTGAAGAACAACACAAATGTATTCTTAAATTAGACTTCTGCTTTTGAAAATTCATCTTTCAGGAGTTCTGTGCAAAAGAAAGATGTTGCTTCTCATCATCAGGACAAGTAAAGATTCTGGGTTGTTTTTTTTTTTTTTCATTGCAGCTGAGTTTTCTGTGCCTTCCTTGTTGTTTAATGCGTACGTGATCTCTGTATGTGGAGACCTGTGTTCCCTTTCACATAACCAGTGTCAAGGCACTGGTTAATAAAACCAGCTGAAGTTACCCACAGCAGGTGTTGCACTCCAGTGCTTTAGTGATACTGGGCAGCATGACCTGCATCTGGCTGAATTATCCAGAAAATGTCTTCTGAGATGTGCTAAACTCTGCTTTCCAGATCTGGCAGCTTAAAATAGGTCTGATGCTGCTGCAAGGAGCTCAGCGTGTGCCGTCTTTGAAAACAAGGCTGCCTGCTTGGAACAAAACACCTGGACCCCTTGATCTAAAATACGAATCCTTTCCTGCACTGGATGCAACTTCTTTCTTGCATGGATCCAAAATGAAGCCCTTACCTGTTTCTAGTGGTCTCCAAAAGCATCAGGCCCCCACTTTTGCCTGTGTGAAAACTGCTCTGTCCTCCCTCAGCAGGGATGAAAGGGGATGGGCCTGATGGAAAGGGTTTGGAGGGCTGACCCCCGGGACCTGCTCCTTGCAGTCACGTTCCTGGTGTGACTCCATTCTTGTATTTCTAACAGAAAGGAAAACAGAAAATGTGTCAAAATACAGATTCTAGCCTTCTAGGCAGAGAAGCAAAACCAGGAGCAGGCTTTGCAGGAGTTAATTCCCTCCTCCATGTGTGGCAGCTGGTGGTGGCAGGAGCGGGTGCCACGTGCCTTCTGTCACTGCTGGAGCCCACCTTGGTCTGTGCCAGCTTCCTTCCTCTGATGTGTGTACCCATGGTCAGCTGCTGAGTTTGGGAGTTGGTTAAAGCTGTCTTTGTTTCTCGTGGCCAGCAGTGGGCCTGTCTTGTGCAAGCACGCTTGTTTTTGAACCCCCTTTACGCCCGTGGCCTCCGCAGCATCCTGGGACAGTCCTGTCTGGGGCTGCAGTACGGAGTTCGTGAGCAGAGTTTCCGTTTGTTCTAAATCCACTACTGTTGGCTCATTTGGATTATAGGTTTCATAGTACAAGAAATAGGAAGTAATTATTTCCTTTTCACCTTTACTTGTGCCATGAGTCATCTTTTATCCCCCCACAGCTGGCTCTCTAACCTGAAGAGTGTAATTTGTTGAGCCTGACCATGAGTAGGTACTTTTCCATACCTATGATATATCCTTTCATAGTCTTCTCTCAATCTCTTTTTTTTGCTTGTTTTTGGGAGAAGATAGTCATAACTTCGTGAAATATCCAAGGTGTCATCATATTGTGGATTTCTATAGCAGCAGAGCAATGATTCACAATTATTTTTTTTTTTCCCTTGCTTGGAATCATTTCATCACCATGGTGGAGAATCTGCTGTTTATTGTTACTTCTCTTTATCATAATAAGATTAGAAATATATAGAGTTGTAAAAACAGACATCACCACCCCCAAACCACAACTCTTTGAGTTCTATGTCTGTTTCTAAAGCTTCAAATCAGTGGGTCATCTGGTCTCATGTAATGCAGTTTTTCAGAGGTTTTTTTCCATTTGGTATGACGCTATAATGGTAAACATGGGGTCAGAGAAGAGAATATAGAAATGGTCCAAAATGTATTTTCAGTTTAGGAAAAAGAATCTTAGATTTCTACTTCTCACCCCAGGGAGAATTTAAAAGTGTTCTGACTTTTGAATCTCTCATGTTAGTATTTTTTTTTTTTTTTCCTTTCAGTAACCTGGTTTAGAATTAAAAATAGTAATGAATTGTAAGAAAATAAATCTGTTTCTGTTATCATACTCTTGGGTTAATGCTCTGGATTTGTTCCTTCTCAGATATTTTTGTCTATCTAAAATCAGTTTGCATATATCCTCTCAGACCAGCTCACGTATGTGTAAAAATGTGCATCTTGTTGAATCACACTCACAGTGAATATCTATAAGCAGGCAAGTTCTTTGGTACCTTTAGCAGGATTATAGTATTAGATCCTGTTGTTGTTCTCTTGTGGCAGCTGCGTTGCTTTGGGCAGCTGAGGTTCCCATGTAGTGCTACTCGGCTTCAGAGAAAAATGGTTATTCCATAGTTTTGAATTTAATGCCCTTAAGTTCTTATTTGAGAAATCCCTCTTGTCGTTAACTGATTTGGCCAACCTATTTAAAAGTAAATGTAATGTTGATGTGTCAAGTTGAGCATCCATTGCTGTCTTGCACTGAGAAGGCCTTGCCCACAGAGAAGGCAGAGTGCAGTGGCCATGGAGCAGAAGGCGTATCCGATCCGTGGCGTAGAACGCAACCATGTGCCTTTCTAATTTAATTATACGAAATGCCTATTTATTACTATTTCTTTGTATCACTTCTGGAGATTAGTGATAATATGGTGGGGTTTATGTGTGATAACTCCAAGGAGAAGTAGTTCAGTACAAGCCCGAGGGTGTTTGTGCTGTTGCTGTAGTGCAGCAGGCGTTGCCGCTGGTGGCTGTAGCGTGCAATACGTGTTTCCTTGGTAAGTGGTCCAGTGCTCAGTCTTAGGAAAGATCACAGAACCTAAAACACATCAGATGTTGACTGAAGTATTTTTGTAGCTGAAGATAATAACACATAGCGTTGTCTAGGTACGACAGCAACTATCCCATGTGGGATTTTTTTTTTTAAAGGGCATCACAAGGAACATGAAAATACTCGGGCTTCCTAAGCATGGCTGTCCTGTGTGACAGAGGGAGATGGTGGCATGTACCTGATGTCTGATACTTTATGAAGTTATCTCCTGTTTTGTGCCTCTTTCGCAAATTCATCCTTTTCTACCTGTTGAGAGAATTGAGGTTGCTGTTACTCCCATCCTGGGGCGTTGCGGTTACGGAAGCGTTTGTTTCCAGGCTCTCAAGTCCTGTTGATTTCCATGTACTGCTGCAGTGACCAGGCCCTGTGGGGTAGCTGGTAAGGGAAAAATGTGGGGATGTTTTTGTTTTTCCTGTTATGACAAGGATGATTTCACACTTTCTTGTGTCATCACAAAACACTCTAAAAACCAAATAAAAACCCCCAAACCAAGCAAACATCCTCATGTTCCCTCAGTCAAGCAACCTATGCCAACAAACAATCCGTTTGCCTCTTAATTTGAGGCACTCTGCATTTCTTTTCAAAGCAGACTGGTGAAATAAGTGAGAGAGTTGCATTTTGTCAGCTGTGGCAAAGCCCCGGGAACTCTTTCCAAAATACACACTCAAGAGAGGCTGTAAGAGCTCTGCAAAGATGCAAACATCTATTTGTCTGCAAAAATAAATTATTTTCACTGATTCACAGTATATCATATGCCTATTCAAACATTAAAATGTTGCTCAGATCTAGTTTTCTTTTTTTCTGGCTTGCTTGTGGATGTTTTTTCTCAAGATGAAAGAGTATATTTTTATTAATGTTAGTCTGCTTCATTAAACTTTCTTGCCACTGTATATTATTTATGCTATAGAAATGCAAGTGTTACAAAGAAACAAAATACAAGAACACAAGTCATTGCAGTGTGGGGTTGTTCCCCTCCACCCTCACTGAGAAATCCCATAGTTTATTTGCACTCTGACTTTGTAGATAACCTTTCTTGCCCAAAGTTCTTGTTTTTTGATCACAAGTGATGCTGAGCACTTATACATCTTGTTCAATACAGCAAAGCATGAAATATTTCTGTTGCCATACTTCTGTTATTTTAATTGCTGAAGATCCTGGGACAGTGGGCAATACTGATGCTATATTTTTAATGAATTCTGGCAGATGCACTTTTCCTATGTCTTGAGCTTTGCCTTAGTGTATCCTTAGTGAGTATAAAGTTAGGCTCTGTAGATATCCAGAATGCTAAATGTTTGAGTATAATTTAATAATCTGTGTATTATTTTAAAGACACACATAAGCAATAGCTGCTTGCTAATAAAATGCATTTACTGACCCATGAGTGAATTGATCCCTAGGGCTATTTAAAGCTTAGGACTCCAAAAGTTTTTCTCTTATCTTTATGTTAAACAATGGAAAGTTTTACCGTATGTTCAAATAACATCTTCATCAGGTTCACAACAGGGTACCATAGTTAATTTTCAGTTGAGTGCTTTACAGGATTTTCTTTTTGGTGGCTGGTTGGGTGAAAGTCTAGACACTGAGAGACGAGGCGTTAGAGGGGCCTCACAATATCGTTATTGTGAATGGTAAGTAGGAGCAGCTTCCTCTGATGTACAGACTCCGTGCCCAAACCAGTAGTACAAAGGCATAGCTTTTGTTCAAGGGGATAGGGGCTAATCCAAATGCTGCACACTGTGAAAAACCTTTTATGGAAGGGGGGAAAAACTTGCCTTGAAGGTGAGAGGTCAGCAGTTTAACCTCTGACCATAAAATAAGAGACTACCGAAGAATGGGATGAACAAGGGGGAAAAATACTTCAAGTACTCCATTCTTTGTTTATCAAAAATGGGTCAAGCAAATGAGTGGCAGGAATGGTTACAGGAGTTCTGATGGGATGCAAGTGAGTCTGAAGATGTGTGCTGGCTTAGCTGCACGTTGCTACAGAGTTTGGAGCTTGCATACTGCTCTCTTCTCAAATGCTTGAGAAAGACATCTCCAAATGAAAATTAAATCTTTCAGCAACCCTTAAAAATACAGTCAGTCTGCTCTCTTCCTCCCCAGCCCAGATCAGATCCTTCTTATTTTTTTTTTTAATGTATTTCTAGTCTTTCTTTGCATATATTAACATCATTTAGAGTTTGTTCTTTTAACTGTTTCCACTCTTTCTGGACTGTTGTTTTGAAGTTCATAAAGAAGCATCACAGTAATAACCTCCTCACAGGCATTCAACAGGCAGTAGGATGTCTCCTCAGTTAATGCCACGGGTCTTTGGGTGGTCAGTGCTGCTCTACAACAGCAGAGGAGAGCTGCTTCCAGTCTTTGTGCAAAGGGAGTATGGAGGCTTTCCCCTCTGATCTCGTTTTGGTATTATCAGTGCTGGGTATTTAGTCGCAATCCAAGTAGAAATTATGGAAGTCATGTTAATAGTTGAGCTTCCCATATTCTCAGGTCCACCCGTTTGGACTAATTGGTTACACTGCTTTTGACTTGGGCTGGCAGAAGATACCAACAGTGATTAATATACTTAATGTGTTAAAGCTCCCTGCCTGGCATACAACCATTCCTTGTGCTTCACTACATCCAGCCCATGAGAAGCACTACTCTCCTCCCTCCTGGTCTCTCCCAGCATGCAAAAAAGCAAAGAAGATGTAATGCCTTGCTTGTGCACCTCTTGAAGTTTTATACTTCACTGGCCATAGATGTGTTTTATATATGAGGTAAATTCCTCTTCCTACTTCACACAAAGGGATTAAAGCTAGGCTTTGTTGTTGACTCCCTTCACGTATCACGTCTTCAAACGTTTGCTTGTGACCTGGACAGCTTTAGGTCCCTTGCATTAAGAGAAGTGATCAGTAACCACCAGCATTCCTCAGCCAGCCGGTGGTAGGACTTCTCAGCACTTGGAGAAATATATTTTGGTAAGTTCTTGATTTTATTTGTGCTTGGAAATAACACAACCTCAGATGTCATACTTCCTCTGACCCTTAGCTGAGTTTAATCCTCCATTTCTCAATTTCATATAGACATCCACCTTTCTGCTTTCTAATTATATAGGAGTAAATTTGTCAGAAAGGTATTATAAGTGTACTTCCATGGTCTGGAAGTACCAACGAGAGAGAAGACTCTTCATTCTCTTTATGATCTTTAGAAACCCTTTTGGGTTTACTGATTTCAAAATACAGTGTTTTAGTGGAGAGCTTGTCAAATCTGCAGAGTTGTTTAATAAATCAATTTTAAATGAAAGGTCTAGGGTTGTGGCAGTTGCTGGACATGCCTGTGCAGGTGATTCCTATAGCTGTTAAGTGAAAGTAAAATGAATAACCCATTATACTCTATTTGCCTTGCTGTTAATGGGTCAGTTTTGTAACTTTTTCAGTGGGCAGTGTTTGGTATGAGGTGTGACCTTTGAGACTTTTCAAATTTGATGGGCTAAAATGGTGTTCTCAGCCAAAATGACTGACATTTTTGCTCCTTAGGGAAGCGTCACAAGTTAAGAGGTTTATGCATTTTAGAGTAGGTGGCCTTCTAGTGTCTTGTATTTGAATTTGGAAAACAAGAGATACAGTTTTCCCCCTGTAATTATTTCTTCTGGAATCTTTAAAAGCAATCTAAGCCCCTTGTATACCTTATGAAAGATGGCTGGTGATATTGTCATGTTCTGAAGCAGTATCTCATGCAAGATGTCTGTATTTCAGGAAAAATAATGTGTTAAAGCTACTGCTGTACGTAGTTTGTATCTCCTTGCTAAATTCCTTTTTTCTGACTTATTGCTACAGTGGTAGAAAACTTTGTGATAAAATTACTGTATGTGTCAAAAATAACGTTTCCAAGTCACGCTTATCTTAAGGTGGTGTATTGGTTGTGGGAAAGCAAAGGGCAAACGAGCATGGACTTGAGCCAGAACAGGACTTTGTTTCTTGAATCTTAACTGTCCCTTTTCCCTGAAGAAAGAAGGTATGCTTCACAGTTTTTAAGCAGAATGTTATTCTGTGGAATTTACCTAACCTGAAAAGAAATCGTCTGTGGGTGGATGGGGCTTTAGGCTCCAGTTCTGTCCTGAATGTGCTTTTCAACATACGTGGACAAGACACCCAGCTCACAGGCCTCCTGTTTTGTCTAGAGCAGGTTAGTCTCTTGATAGGAATGAAAAATTTTAGTAATAACAAGTCATCTGAGATAACTTCTTAAAATTAAAATGTGATATTTGCACACCCATATTTCTTCAAAGCTATTTTTAGTCTTTTCAGTTTTCAGAAACAAGCGGATTTTTCCTGCTCTGGTACGTGTGCTGATTTTATTTATCAGAGTGATGGAAGGCTCGAGATAAGAGAGTAGTTATCTGAGGCTTGCCTGGGAGAGTCTATCTACCTACTTGAAAGGTGCAGCAGTGTTTTTGTACCCTGTATGTTTTCTTACTAATTATCAAAACAATTAAAAAGGTGTTCTAAGGAGATACCTTATTTTATATAGACATAATTTACAAATACATCATATCCCATTGATTATGAAATTGTTGGCATGGGTGATTATAGTTAGACTTTATTAATTAAAAAAATGGAATTAGTTACCTTAAAGCAAAGCAACTTCTTTTTTATCTAGCTGCATGTTGACCCGTTCTTGATGCGTGTGCATGGTTAATGATTGGTTTCTTCTGCAACATAGTTTACTTTAGCACAAGAATTTGCTTCTCTGAAAACATTTTAGTGCTTCCTTTGGAAATTCATTTCTATGCTGTACGAAGACTAGTTGGCACCTGTGATTAATTCTTAGTATTTGTAGCTTTTTTATTTTCCTGATAAATGACCAATGAGACGATGGTGTTTCCTTGGGGCCCATCTGGTCATGACTTAAATTTGTGTTTAGATCAGAAATTGTTTTCCTTTAACATTGATTTCAACTGTACACCCTTGCTGGTTTAGGTTTCATATATGTAATAGAGCTCAACTATTTCTCCTAGAGGTGAATTTCCTTTTGTTTTCAGAAACAAAAGCAAAAATAAAGAGGAAAGCTCAAGGTAGTTACCAAATTGTTACCAAACCGTACTGATCATTCAGATAAACCTTTTAAGCCTTCCTGTGGTGAACGTGCAGCCGTGGCAGCAGTACTGCCTCACTGGTGGAGATGGCACACGTCTGGGAGGGCAGAGCATGGGTGTGCAGTGACTAGAAGTGGTTAGTGATGTGGGGCCTGTAGATAGCCTGAGGTTTGCCTAATGATCTACGTCAAGGAAGAAGTTGGAGAAATAGCTACAAAATGGATGCTAGAATCATACAGCCCCTCCAACATGTGGAAGACATAATAGCATCTGATCCTTTCATGCAGCTACTGAATGCAGGGAAATTGCACAATGAGAAGGGCAGTGGTTGAGACCTTTTTATGAAAAATTTCTTACATATTAATATATTACATAATATTACATGCAATGTCATATATTTCAGGTTCTTGTGGATGCCATGTCTTGACAGCTGTTACTGTTGTGCAGGTTTATAGGTACATTCTGAAATATTAGCATCAGATTTATTTGGTAAATCAGTGTTTTTAGATGAGACATAACCTTAATTTATGCTGGTGTATATTTACTAGTAAGTCATTTCTTCACATCAATAATAATAATATCATTTTTTCCCTTGCTAATATTTTTGACTGGTGTATATCTCGTGCATACATATGCATTTCTGATGGTTTCCAGGTTCTCATCTCCCTTTTTTCTGCTGTAATGCTCTTTGGAAGGTAAAATTAGGACCTTCATTACTTAAGAGGCAGTGTTCAAACATATGGAGGGCCCATCTTTCTGTAATACTGTCTTCCTTCCTGGAGTCCTTATTGCCCATCCCCAAACACCCCATTGTTCTTCCGAGTGCGCACAGGTCTGTTTCCTCTCTTCTTTCTACCAGTAACCACTCTCTGGGCCACTTCTTTGCCTCTGTGACCAGAGAACTGACCCGCCAGAGCCCGCAGCCCGGCTGGTGTGCCCTGACTTTCTGATCAGCGAGGCAGCCGGGCCTGGGTCGGGCTCCCACCCAGCAGCGTAGCTGTGAATCTTGCAAGGTGCCTTCATTGATGTAACTGCTTCTGACGTACGTTCTTGTACTTTTAGGACAACTAATTTGAATGCAGACTGCTGAAATGGGAGAAGAAAGCTTCTGACCTTGCCTTCTGGAAAGTCTCAATTTACAAAGGATGTGTTGAGTTCTGACCCCACGTGGGACATGCGAGTGCAGCATGTTGTTCTGAACTTTAGCTCTTTCTATTAGGGTGAAATATGTTGTCTGCTATTATCACACTGTTAAATTAATTTTCACTATTTTGTGCATGATTTATTTGAGATTTCACTGGACGAAGCGGGCGTCAGGCATTGAGGTTTCGTAAGATAAAATAGTTTTGCGCTCTAACCACATCACAGTTACTTTGTAATGGGATGTAAATAGAAATCACATATCTACATCACCTTCTGACTTTGCTGTTCTGAATAAACAGTATGTTAGAAATCAGTAGAGAAACGTAACTCTTCTGTTTTATCACTGAAGTACATGATATAAGGCAAGGTCATGGAGAATTTCCTGGATATTGAACATGCTTTGGAATTTGTAAGCCATAGGGACTGGAACCCAGATCTCCTGCCTCCAGGGTGGCAAAAGACAATAACCATAGGGACTGGAACCCAGATCTCCTGCCTCCAGGGTGGCAAAAGACAATAACCATAGGGACTGGAACCCAGATCTCCTGCCTCCAGGATGGCAAGAGACAATAACCATTCTGGTTACAGCCACTTTACGTATGTTGCGATGCTGTTTATGTCCCTGATTTTACTGACCCCATTCTGGCAAGTAATTGGGAATTTTGACCTGAGTAACTGTAAACACCTGTGAGATAACTCTTCGACTTACTTGTCTTATGTGTATGTGTGGCCTTTAAAAAGGCCTTTAAAGGTATGCTTTAAAATACCTAACCCTGGGCTCACATGGAAATTTCCTTTTTTTTATGCATGTAAAAGTTCTTCTGAATCAAAAATAATTGATTTTTCCAAGATCTCATGATATTTGGAAACCTGGAATGACTTACTTGAGGTCATGCAGCAGGTAACTGGCAGGACTGAAAATCAGAGAATGTTTTCTAATTCCTGGCATGTTGGGCTGCTGGCCGGACCCATGTTCTAGCTCTGCTAAAGCAAAGAGGGACAAATATTGTTAATAAAGCTGAACAAAAAAGAATATACTTCTTTTTCTTGTTGCCTTCTGTAACTACTTTGTGACTCTTCAGAGCTTTGAAGCAGTGAGAGAGAAAGGTGCAGAGAGGTGCAGCTATGTCAAAGTTTGTTTTACTAAAAGATCAATATATTTTCCAGTAGGAAAACACCAAAGAAATAAATTGGATTAATCTTTCTCTGTGTGTTGTTCCCCTTTGAAAGGCTTGCTGAGGGAAAAGTGCTTGGTTTGGGAGCATTCCTGGGAGGTATGTGCTGTGGAGCATGTGCTCCTGTCCTCGGAGGTCCTTGGTGGGGTTCAGAGGGGTCTCTGTTCCCTGGGATGTCAAGTGCCAAAGCCACGGTGTCTCTGCTGGGTCAGCCCGAGCCCTTTGCTCTCAGCATGCATTGTGTGCGGTCACTGGCTTGGAAACTTCTGTGAGCCCCTTTCTTAATGCTTGCTTTGTTTTCTACGGAAAAAACAAAGGTTTGGGGATTCTGTATAAGTGGTTTGGTGAAGGACTAGAATATCTTCAGTAGCTGCACAGAATAGTACTGGAGGGGACTCATAACGTCAATGCCAGTGAAAAGGTGGTTTTAGGTACTCTTTTTGACCTGACCATGGCTATTGGATACTGAAACATGAGTGCTTCGTGATGGAGTGAGAATCTCAGCTGATTAGAGGTTTATTAGCTGTTGGAGTAACACTGATCATTCTGTGAGCAATCTCTTAACCTACTCTTGTGTTTTGTTCTTACCAAATGTTTAGTGTTGACTTTTAAGGATTGGTATGTGAAAAACATCAAAACATTGATTTTCAGCTGCATGCTGCCTGTCACAGACAAAACGGGCGCTGATTGCATGGGGGCCAGCCTCTAAATTTTTTTGTTGTTGATTCTTGCTCTCTTGGAGGGCCCTTGGGACAGACAACCCCTCGCTGTTGATGGTTCGATTACAGTGATCACCCACGGCTTCTGAGGAGTGTGAAGAAAAGAAATTGCTTTCTTTGTCAAGGTGTTTTCAATTCAATTCTCACCCATTAGCCCTGTTTGGTTAAGTTTTGAATTACTCCATCAGGTGACTGATGAGTTTATTTTTTCCCCCCAATAGTATTAAAATGGATTTGGTATAAGATGGAAAGCAAAGGCAAAAAAAAAATCATGCCTATTGATCAGTGCTCCTTTATCTTTATTCTGGCTTAAGGTATCATGAACAACCAAGATAAAAATGAACACTGAATCAGAATAGGATAGAAAACATATACATTTTAAAAAGATATGTTAATTATTTTAAATCTATGAACTGTTTACACAGATAGCAAACTATATACATAGGTTATGGCTAATCAACGTGATTTTTATGGTTTTAGAGCTTTGTGTAACAGAGGATGTTTATGATTTTTAAAGTTTTATCTGTAGCAGATTGGCATGTATATAAAATGATGAAATTTTGTCTGATATAGTTAAAGCTTTCATAGTCAGATGTGTTTCAGTTGTGGTGCCTTAGATGTTCTGAGGGGCAGGAAATGGCCAGGCCAGGTCTGGTTGTCAGTGCTACTCTACTTCCATGTCTTCCTACCACAGCCAGTGAGCAAAATGTGAAAGGTTTGAATTTCATACAGTCAACATTAATTGTAATGGGAGAATGAAAGCAGGATAAAGATAGAGAAATTGAAACTATATTTTTGTAATGTACAATTATGTTAATTCTCTTTCACACATTATTGTTCATTTCATTAGATCACTGCGCAGCCTGTCTTGTTGAAAGTTCTTTGAACAAGAGACCGAGTGACAGCAGAACAGCAGCATTTTGTTTTGCAGACCTCCTCAATTAGCAATGACTTAAGGCATATATGGTGCTCACTTGCTTGTTCTTTTGCTACCTTGGTTCTTAGATCCTCGTTTTCATGAGCTGTAATTCACTCACGATTGCAAGTTAAAAATAGGAAAACTTAAAATAACGCTGTGGTTCCAAAAGGCATACAATTGTTGCCACACTTTACAAGCTCATTCTAAAGACTTAGCAGGTTAAAGAAACTCCTGATTATCTTGTGAAGAGACCAAATGAAGGCTAAACATATTCATTTTATCTGTGCACTATCTGTGCAATGAACTCTCACCCTGATTAGGGTTTTATCCTGAAGCATGGCTAATAGTATTGCAGCCAAAAGGACCCTTTCTTTCTGTCCCTAGTTAGCTGAAATGACTTACTGCTCTGTCCCTCAGTGGTAACATTCTTGGGCAAAAAGGGATTGACCTGCAGCTCGGAAGGAGGTGGCAAGTTATGACTAGAAGTTTTAATCATCTAATTGCTCATAAAAGGAAAAAAGTACTTACTGCCTAGTTTGAGTGTGTTACAGATGGAGAAATTGGAAAAATCAAAGGAACTCTCATGTCCAAAACCTGTAGTGCCATCAGACAAAGCCCCATATCTCTACACCTCTACAGTGTGGTAGGCTGAACCTCACACGTGATTAGGTGGAGTTCAATATTTGCACATGCTTTTCACATCCTTGATTTTCTGAGTATTTTGAGGAACCATGACCACGTAAGTTAAAAGTAGAAGTACTTCAGAATAATGCTATGGTAAACTTTGCAATCAGTAGATCTGTTGCATGGCTTTACAGTGCAATGTACGTGTGTCAGATTCACATGCTTCAATACAGATTGTGAGCTGTCAATACTTTGGTTGGGTAGTACTTACCTGCATGTAAAAGCTGTGGAGTTGCCATGACATAATGCTACAAGTAGCAGTTGAGTTGGACCCACTGACTTCAAATGTGAGTTGTGTTTACGTGAAGTAGAGAAGAGTGTGGAATGTGTAGTTTTTGTTTAAAGACCAAGCGACTCTTAGAGTTGGGGATTGTTTCTTTGTTTTCCCATGTATTAGAGAAAATTCTGAATTTCCACTAGTGTGGTGTAAACACTGGTCTCCTGAAGCCATTTGGTAAGTTACATGTCTGTGAAAAGATTCAGTTAAATTTTGAGCCACTTGGTAAGTCCATGAGTAATTTGGCTTACTTGTAATTTGGGGCATTTTTCAAGCATAGATCTTTTAGAAATTATTTTAAACTATGATATAGTTTTTAGCTTATGTTCAGCTACAGTTAAAAGCAGTTGCCTTAGGAAAAGGTTCCTTGAGGAAGGACATTTTCATCTTACTTGTAAGATGTCAGTCTTTGTGATTATGTTTCTGAAACTGACTGAAAAGGCACTGGTATAAAAATCACATTTCTGATTTGCAAATATGCAACCATGAAGACTTACAGGCGACAGCTACTGTGATTGTAACTGAGGCAGGCTACTAAAATCTTATTTTCCATTTTCCCTTTCTTAAAGGGCAGTATTTAGTGTGTTGTTTGACGGTGTTGTCATTTAGTTCACACTTTACTTTGCATGACAAAAATTAAAATGAAAAATGTTGAAAGTCACACATTCCAAATATCTCCTTCAGTGTCAGTGAGAGTCAGGTACCCTAAAGAATTTTTAAAAATGGTGTATTAGCTTTGTGGTGAGTTGAAGACAAGGCAGGGGCCACAGTTGTGGGGAACGGAAAGGGGGCAGGAGACACTGGGCTTCTGCGTTGTGGCCACGCTGCGACTTATTTTGCAAGGCAAGTCCAGGTTCAGCACCTTGCTCCAGTGTGCTGCTGACATTACTGTGTAAGCCTCCAGAGATCCAATAAAACCTCAGTGTATTAATATATAGCAGGAAAAGCTGGGAAATGTAATTCCTGAAACTCGTTAACGGTTTTCTGTAACTGACATGGTTGTACAGTGTCAGTATTTAACTCTTAAAATTGTCAGTGATCAAGCATCCACTAGTACTGGTCTCTGGTTGGAAGTCGTTGGCTCTCCCAGGGAACATATCTGTTCAGTGCAGCGTTTTCTTGCCTTGTGTTCATTTGCTATTTGCTGAAGTAGCAACTGTTTGAAACTCTGGTGAGAAATTAAGAAGACACATTAGTGGGTAAAGTGTGAGTAAAGAAGTTGAAGGTGCTGGATTGTTAAGACTAAGAGTGTGGTTGCATTCTGCAATAAGCTTTCTGTGCAATAGTTGAGAGTAAGAACAGACATAACAGTCCTGTAGAAATTTCTTTCAGTGTTCCTTTGATGAGCAAAAATTACATGGACTACATGATTTGCATAAAAGTGTGCTCTCAAGTGTTTTCTACAGTGGCACCCTCATTTGAATATCATCTTTAATCTGACAGGTTCTAAGTGCTGGAGAAGTTAGCGAATGTTCCTTAGTTTCACTTTTTAAATGAAGTTGCTTCAATATATTTTGTCCTTGTTCTTTCTTTTGATTACTGATTTTAATATGATATACAGAAGTCTTTTTTTTTTTTTTTTTTTTTTTTTTTTTTGGATCTTTTCTTTTTATTCAAATGCTGTTTTTTTCATCAGATGATTTTATCTGTGAAAACACTTGGGTTGCATGTTACGGTTCGTCTCTTATTTTGTTTCTGAGTCACTGTTGTAGTAATAAAATAATGATGGTTTTGTATCAACATACTGTGATTACTGTTGCAGGTTTCTGTCAGATTATTTTAAATGTGTAGTAGATTTTTGCCTTTGAAAAACAGCAGTATTATAAACTTAGAGAACTAATTTTTTGTTGCTGAACCCTGTTTATTCTAACAAAATCAATTCTACTTGTTTCTTAAGTGTGTGTTTCTAAAGCTGTTCCCTGAGATAATGATATGTAATTTCAGCTTTATTAATTGCATTCCCATGTTCACATAAAAAACCAATCTGGAACTTCTTTTTTTTCTTTTTTTTTTTTTTTTTCTTTTTCCAGACAAGAAAGAAGAACTGTCTGCAATAAGCTTTGCTTTGCTGCCTTCCTTTTCCTCACTGCATTTCTTCCCCACCCCCAGAACTCCTGGCCCCAGTCTCTTCTTTCCTCTCTGCACTGACAGCTTTTTTCCAATGAATATCTTTACAGCATCAGAGGAAATATAGCTGGAGGGATACTGAGCAGTCATCTAGTTCTTTCCTCTGTCCCAAGACATGGCCGACCCTGCTTGGCAATTCTTTTGTCTATCCTGCTCCGTAAAACCCACAGGGATGAAGATTCCCTCTCTCCAGGCAGAATATTGGACTACTTAATTAATCTGTTTCATTTTACCTTAGCTTTGCTTTTCTCTCTGAAATAATTCTCTGTTACTATCAAGAGAATTACCTGAGATGATGTTTCTCAGCATGTGTTTGTAATTTCTGTTCCATTACCAAATGGAATATGTGCTAATTAGCTTATCCTGTTGTATTTTGGGGTGACGTTTATAACCTGCAGGTTTAATGATTGTGAAGGGTATTTTTAGAGTATATTTAACTACTGAATTTTTGGGAAATTGACCACTAGGAAAGCTTTCTGTTTATTTTTTTCCTAGTTCCGAATACACTACTTCTCTAATCTACTCTGTCGTGAGAAATAATGCTTTTATATTTTTTTAGATTTGTTACAGAAGTTAAAATGTGTTAGGAGTGGTTTTCTGAAAAATATGGATGACATGCTTTATGAAGTTACCTCTATGGGAACAGATTTTTGGAGAGGAATTACCTTGAGGATATGCATATGTTTTCCTCTTCTCTTAACGTATATCATCCTTGCCTGCATTTTTCTTGTGGGGCAGTGCTAGATTGCAGCATTTTGAATGCTTTTCTTTTTAAGCATTGCACATGACTCACTTTTCTCTTTGTATCAAGTACACTGTCCTCTAGGTTTTGGGCCCTCAACAAACCTTTCCATGCTTATCTCTCCTCTGACTTGTACTAAGAGTTGCATCTGCTTCTAATTGTGTTCCCCAGGGGCTTAACTAGTTCTTTCTGAATCTTTTTATAAAGAGCCTTCTCTTAAAGTACCTGTGGACAAACATGATCACAAACCATGCAAAAGTAATCAAATAAGTCAAATTGGGGAAGTGTGGATTAGATGATCAG